>NW_019738875.1:51364-61290 GCF_002891405.2 Cryptotermes secundus
TACAAACAACTTATGTAAGATATAAATAACACTTGTGAAAATACAAATCGACTTCCTTAAGATATAAAATAACACACTCCCTGTAGGTTAGGCCTACTGTATACTTACGAAAATACAAAACAGTTTCCTTAAGACAAAGTAACACACTACTTGTAGGTTAGGCCTACCAGTACACTTATGAAAATACAAATCACCGAATTTAAGATACAAAATAACAAGTATGTTTACTAATTCTACTACTAATCTATATTAACAGAAAGTTAAGTTAAGAAAATGCAGTTTAGAAGCGTTGAGCGGAAGATCAGATACTAATAGCTCACAATATGGCGGAAAATGGCCTAGGAGCTAAGCATGGCTTAAAAGTAAAAAAAAGGAAGAAAACGTTCAGTATAGAAAAAAATTTAAATATAAGGTTCACTATAGTTCACTTGACTTTAAGTCAAGATAGCGGACTTTCATAACAAACTTGCTTTTACATATAAATGAGATATTCAAAATGAAGACAAAATATGATATTTACTCACCCTGCCAATCCTGCCTGTGGTGTCTGCATGAAATTCCGTTGGTTACCGGCTTTAGCTGATTGCTGTGGTCGAACAGTTGAAGGAGTCAGCATAACTGGTACTTGGCCTGGGAAATCTCCTGACCCAGCACCTAAGAAACAATATTATTAGATCACAAGTTTAGTATTTCAGGGGAGCAGAGAACCCATTTCAAAATAAACCAACAAACTCTTTGGCAATAGAACCTGAGAGTTCAACAACTTCAGACCAAAACCTACTATTGGACAAGATCCTGGGCCAGTTTCATCCATCTTCAGGTTCGAAGAACAGGCCAAGCAAGAAACTAGCATGAAGCATGTAGCAAGTGGAGCATTATACTCCAGAAGACAAAACTCTTCACACCCACTGCTGTGAGTACTTCAAATCATACATATTTTACTTTACTCTTCTTAAAGGAAATACTGTACAATTAAATTCAGTTATGTGTTCTTTACATGAAGTACATAAAATAGAGACAATATTTATCTACATATAACACAATTCAGCTCTGGATCTATTGAACAGATCTTCATAAACTCTGATGTTTGAAATCTCCAATGATGTTGTTGGGCTGGTTTCACTTTGGTCCTTGCCAGTCTAACATAACTTCTGCTTTCTATGAAGCTCAAACTGAACTTCACTGAGTCTCCAAAATAGCAAAAAATGGGCATGTGACATAAAATTAGTGTCTAATTAAGGTCTGCAAATTTTCATTTTAAATTTTTCATGATATTTAACAATACAAGGAAATTAAATAAAAAATAACTTATTTCTCTGTTCATTGTAATGGATGTAGTGTACTTAACTCTGAAACACTAAATCTGTATGTGGAATGTTTGATTTGCATCTACCATAAATGCATATGGAAGAACAACTGTGAAGAACACACAGAAAGTACTGTCACTTGATCAAGTGACAACAGACAGTTTCAGATTGGTAAGTGGATTTATTGCACACTTATACAACCTGTGACTACACTTCAGAGATCACTGTCACACACAGACCAGTGTTCTCAGACATGGTCTTCACTGTTCTGGTTGGTAGCAGCTTCCAGTGGTGTAACATCCTCAGCTCCCATGACCAATGGCTCTTGTTCTCAAAGGCTGGCACCTTTCAGCTGCAGCTCCCAAGGTGAACTAAGTCACAACTCCACACTGACTCCTTATGTAGCCTCAGCACAGACAGCATTGAAAACACCGCTTCCAACAGTTATTCCATTGCTGGTGTTTATGTTGCTTAGCAATGGCCCCAGTAGTGTTGTGAGTTACAATGCCATTGCTTAGCAATGGTAGTTATTCTGGCTCCTTTATTCTAGCTGTGAGGCCTTATGTCACAGTATTCTAGATTGGGAACATATATTTCCAATCTTCTCTACACATGCAATGCAAGATGATCTGCTGCCGTATCATTCATTACCAGAAATTATCTACCCTTAGCATATCTCACTTCAAATTGTTTTATGTTTCACAGTTTGACTAACAAAGACTTACAGATCAAACACACATACAAAACAATGAAATCTCTAATCACTGCAATTTATGCTGTACAACAGTTCATGGCAAAATTTGAATGCTTACTAATTGCTGGAAGCCTGAACCCTGGACGAACCATAGGCTGGTTGGGTGGTGCGGGTTCACTTGGAGGAGGTGGTGCCCTAATACTGGAACGGGGAGTGGAGCCTGGAGGCAATCCTGGCGCTGGTCTTGAGGGTGAAGCTCCAGGCTTTTGAAATTTGATTTGTGGCTTCAGAGCACTATGCTGTTGTATAAAGTTATTGCCCTGCATTCTTGACTGCCTGCTTCCCACGACTGCACGTTGCAAAATTGGCTCTGTAGATAAAACCAAGGAACAAGAAAAACCACCACAAATCAGAAATAATATGTGAAGGTATTTACTAAGGAATGTTGTTAGGAAATACAGCAGAGTGCTCTCCCTTTATGAATTAATGTTTATTATGCTGACATTACAACTACAAGCATATATCTCCCAGTGCAATGTCAATATAACACTACTGTATATTACTATATAACCACTAAGGCTTAAAAAACAACACAGCTCCCTTCTGGCACACTCACAATGATAAGCTGAAAAAATGTATTAATGTTGCCATAATTAAATAAAACAGATTTTATGCTGTCTATATATAATAACAGAGCAAATACTATTGTATTGTAGTTAATAATTATATACATCTACAGAATTTATGTAAATATTCATTTCAAGCTAGCAGTAGTGAGATATTATTACCATCAAGTATAAGACTGACACTACCCCAACATTCTTTGCAATACCCTGACATTAAGTAAAGTTAAAATCTGAAGGAAGAAAATGTAGACAAAACACCATTAACACTTACAATGGAATACCGAGTCTGACTTATGAGGCAAGATGGTGTACATTCCAGGGATTACTGAGGAAGAAGACTCATAATAATTTTCATTTCATGCATCCTGTTGTGTTACAATATACAACTCTTTTATAGACCGTCAAAACACAACAAATAGAAAAAATCAGGGCTTCGCTACATGTTTCAGTCATTAATGGCCATCACCAGGCAAACACATATCAACAAACATACACCACTGAACTGCTGTACTGAGCCGTGCTAAGCTTTAGCTCGCTCACGATGATGTCATCATCTCTCCTGTGACGGATTCCATCCCCACTATGCGGTATCCTGACGTCTGTCACGTGGTCCCAGGTACCCTCTTGTGAAGGGGAGACTTGTGCAGTGCAGTCGTTTAGACCAAGTCGACTTGGAAGGTTGTTTACTAGCCAGCAGGTTTGTGGTGGAAAATATTGGTTTCGGCTGGGGCTGTTCTAAATTCCCTTTGGTGTTATCTGCTGGCCAGTAAGGACTGCCCGCGGTCGCAAGCCGTTGCAGGAACGCTTGCGACGCGCGTATTGGTTTTGGGTTGGTTTTTAGTCTCAGAATTTAGACTTGCGTTTGTATGGCCGGAGGGCTTAACGTCTTGATATTTCTAGCGTCGACACAAGTGGTGCCGACGGGAAATTGTTAGTCTAAATGAGCTTGTCTTTGTTTCTTGGTCAAATGTGTCTTTTTTGTTATTTATGTATTGTTATATTTTGTTATTAAATTGTATCTGGTTTTATCTAAGCCAACGACTGAGTGTAGCTTCCTCCTCCTAGCTTGGATACCCCATCTCCATCTAGGGGAGCGTGGGAACCAACAATAGGGCCAGTAACGATTGCGCTGTGCCCTTCCTCTTCGTAATAATAATAATATAATAGTACTCAGTGGAGAGGAAGACGAAGGGCGTGGTGCAGTACAATAGATTGGATACAATGTTAAAATACTTTGTGTAAAAACACAATAAGTCAGATTATATAAAAAACTGAAAGTTATTGTATAAAACAAGATAAAAAATAATGTTATACGACATACTTTTCATACGTTTCTATGCAAACTCGTTTACTTTCCATACAATACGGACAATTCTTCATAAGATGAGACACTGACTACAAAATTAATTAATTTGCAACATCATGGGCCTCCTATATATTCTTATATAAATGAAATATCGAACTTCTAATTGGTCCATAGAAACGTAGGAAAAGTAAAAAATCAACGACCGATTCGATGTTGTACAACATTAATTAAGTTTTATCTTGTTTTATACAATAACTTTCAGTTTTTTTATATAATCTGACTTATTGTATTTTTACACAAAGTATTTTAACATTGTATCCAATCTACTGCACAGCAGTTCAATTGGGCATGTTTGTTGATATGTGTTTGCCTGAAGATGGCCGTTAGTGGCTGAAACATGTAGTGAAGCCCTGATTTTTTCTATTTGTTGTGTTTTGACAGTCTATAAAAGAGTTGTATAAGACTCATAATCATTTTCAAATAACCTAGCCTTCAAGTTTCAAGTTGTTGCCAATAGTTGGCATGAAAACGTTAAACTTTGAACTCTGCAGCAACTGCCTTGGGGAATATGCAAATTTAAGTTTTGGTAAATAAATATAAATAAACACTGACATGATCACATGTCAGGAAAACTGCACCACTGAAAATGCAAATTATTGTTACAAGTATCATAGCAGACCACATAAATGCCAACAAATGACCTCAAACAACCATTAAGTAAGCACAATCTGCGATGCTCATGGCGATAAATTTTTACTGCCTTCACAGATGTGAAGCCATGCAGTCCAGTAGATTGTTATGACACTTCTCAGAAATGTGATCCTTCCATCTTCCACCCTGCAGATGGAGGCAGTACATTCCTCTGAAATGTTGGTAACAATCTACGAGACCACATGGTATTACATTCAGGAAGGCAGTCCTGTTAACCACAAAGTAACATGTATATTTTGCTTCCTGGAAGACATTACAATATACTATCAATGTAAGGCTAAATATCATATTAACCTTTAATGTCCGAAGTACCCTGATTTGGCCAGTCTAGCATTTAAACTGCGATAGTGGAAGCGCAGGCACACGCCGCTAGTAGAATCGCATGCACAGTCTTAAGTATTTATTTTTAAATGTAGTAATTATCAGAAAGACTTGAGTAAAACCATAATAGAGGAATTAAAATGATACCTAAGTGAACAACAGAAAAAAGAATATACGTATGAGTTATACCCAAACTCATCCACGAGCCAGCACTTTTAGTGCAGATTCTGCAGATTAATGTGCTCAAAATATATAGTAAAATTCGATGTACATGGGTTACTTCGAAAGTCATGGCAACTAATTTTTTGGGGCAAACACATTACAGTGAAGAAAGTTCAAAATATACTTATGAAAGGGCATGATATACCCCTCCGATTGGCTTAGTCAGATCAGGTAGATGGGAAGGGGCATAGCTATAATAGGCAAGAAAAACTGCACATTACAGAATGACTGTTTCTTTTTCATTCTTTAATCCTCAAAAAATTCAATTGTGATTAAGAAATAAAAAATTCAATGTTTCATGTTTCATCGATGGAAATTATCCAATTCAAGAAATTGTCTCCTTAAATTTCATATCGTTCGAGGTTCACACAATTTGCTTCATAACATGTCCACTTTTGAACCTCGTTTAATTCGTGTGGCACCCACTTCGCTGCAATCTTGCGCATGTGTAGGTCTTCTCATAAAATTCGATGCACAGTTGCCTGATCAATCCTTGTATGTCTCTCTGACCCCTTCAGAGACCAGCACCTATCTTCCTCTATGAACTGGGTGATCACCGCATGAGAAACATTGGTACGAACGGACACAGGGCATCCACTACATTGCAAGTCAGCACTTGCTTCTCTTCCACGTTGGAATGCTTCTATCCACCTTGCAGCACTTCTGTATGGTAGAGCATGATCACCCAGAGCTTCCACAAGCTCTGAGTGACATTCAGTCCCATTTCTGCCGTGAAGCACCGCTATTTTCACATAATAACGCTGTTCCAGCCGGCTAACATTCATTCTCGACGAAGGTTATGATCACACTGACTTCGCCCTGGACTCGCTTCATTGTCCTTGGAATTCTGCATCATCTAGAAGCGTCATTAGAAATCAGACGTTGCTGTCTCTCAGCGGCAAATTTGGAAATTCTGGTCAGAGCTTTCAAAATTTAGGAAAAATTATGTTGCCATGTATAAATAGGCTGAAATGAAACTACAGTATTCAATTTCACTATGAACGCACAGAAAACAGATCGCACTCTGTATCTCAGCCACGATGCAACTGTCTGTTCACGACCCTAGAAAGGGCAATGATCTCTTGCAGCTATAACGGAAGGTCTTAGCACTGAAGAAGGGACCCCTCTAGCTTTCTCCTGAATAGCCATTCTTTCATTCTTCTGTCCTTTAGCCAAAAGATTTGAAAATCCAAAGAGTGTAAGAAGTGCCAGCAGAAGACCAAATGATTTTATTGCTTCCATCTGTTTTATGACATCAGGGACTGCTAAAATTTGTCAAGTGTTACAAACAGAAATGAATTTATAATGCAGAACAACTCTGTGAAGAACTGGGAAACCATTTTTGCAGTATGCATCAAAATTAAAAGAAGAAAACTGAAAATAGAGTATAACTCTTTGTAGAAAAAATTTCAAATCTTCCATTATAATATTATATTTAGCATCCTGTTGCACTCTATACGATATATGATATAAACCCTGTCCTAAGTGCAACAATTTATTGTAGGTCTTTCATCTTGCTTTCTTCTACACCACATGTTCCGGCCGCAAACGGCCATCATCAGGTGTATACACTCACGTAGCTGTTACACTGCACTTAGTTTAAAATTTAAAACACAAGTCTTCCCAATTGTTCCCTTCGTCCTTGCTAACAGAATCTACTTCGCTGATATTTGTCTGATTTGTACATTATCTCTGTTACCTACACACGTCAAATTTGACTTTCATGAACTGTCACTTTTAAAATCTTCAGTACCAATTTTAAAATTCCTCTAATTTTTTTTTTTTTTCAAATTTTAAAAATTTTAAAATTCAAAATTCTCAGGGTTACTCACCCTATGTCTATAGTGCTGCAGCGGCTATACAGTGCTGAAAACAAGAAGTAGCCGCTGCAGCACTATAGACATAGGGTGAGTAACCCTGAGAATTTTAAATTTAAAAATTTTTGAATTTGGAAAACAATTTTAGAGGAATTTTAAGATTGGAACTGAAGATTTTAAAAGCGTCAGTTCATGAAAGTCAAAATTGACGTGTGTAGGTAACAAAGATAATGTACAAATCAGACAAATATCAGCAAAGTAGATTATGTTAGCAATGACGAAGGGAACAATTGGGAAGACCTGTGTTTTAAATTTTAAACTAAGTGCAGTGTAACAGCTACATGAGTGTATACACATGATGATGGCTGTTTGCAGCCAAAACATGTAGTGTAGAAGAAATCAAGACAAAAACCCACAATAAATTGTTGCACTTAGGACGGTGTTTATATCATATATCTTCCATTATAATATGTGACACTATGTTCTTTGCTGATACAAAATTACTTCCATCCATTTATCATAAAAACTGAGTTAGATACAGCATTTTTGAACATAATGCTTAAAACTGTTTAAGCACCCTAACAGGAACGGACATTTAAACGCAGAGTAGCAACGGGCATTTAAACGCACACCAACAGTGGGCTTAAATAAACTCCGGCCAGTTCAAGCTTACCACCATTTCAGAAGTCCGGCATTTAAAGGTTAAGACACAATTCTTCCCACAGACAGAGATGCTTCAGTACTATTCAGCGCATCACACTTATGGAACAAACTCTTCATATAATGAAAAACTCACTGGAATTACTGGGCAAGCCTGGACCAATTACAACCGTAAGAACCTTGCCCGATGGTTTGAGAAGAGCCATGTCTGACGTTCCTGCAGAAATAAACTTGACCTGACGAGTTCCACCACCACCCCAGCCTTCTTTCTTCACTTTGAATTCCAAACTGTAACCAATTCCAATAGTATCAGTTCTAGGTCTGCATTTGTTTCACCATCCTCAACTACTTCATGTAGTATCAAGGTATGATGCAAACTTGTAAACATTAACAATATTAAGTCACACATAAATTGGCAAAGCACAAGATGAAACCAAAGAAGGCACTGAAGAATAAGAGCATTATTAACAAGTGAGCTAGAATGTAGCCACTCGTGCTGAAAGAAGCCTATTAGTTAAGAAAAACAAAACAGAACCAACTGGAACAATCCTTCATGAGAAGGTGACAGTCACTCAGCCAGACAAGATATTCTAAACTTCTTAAGAAACTTAAGAGATCCACTGGACCTTATCCTGAGCCAGCTGAACAGTCAAAGCCCTAAAATGCTACTTCTTTAAGATTCATTTCAATATTATTCTCCTATCTACACATAGATCCCCCACAGGAAAATTAAAACATATAGTGTATAAAGTACAATTGTCTTTATTTTGAAAAATGTCTGACTACATCAGATCAAAATCTCAATGAGTGTATGAGTATAAGGCTTCAAATGGAGTCAGATCCCCACCCACTTCTTTTGCGGCAGACTTATAATCCTATCACCACAAATGTGTGCATGTGAGTGTTTCTCCCTTCCCTTCTTCACCCCCTCCATTGAATGTAAGTAAAGAAATCAATACTCATCTCAGCTCCTCAAAGAACATTGTACTATAATCTGCAAATGTTTAGTGGTTACTGAATGACACACAGTGCAACATCAACACAACTTGAATTTCTAAAATTTGTAATAATACTCTTTATAATTAGTCCCCATAATATCTGAAAATGGTTTCCATACATAATCTTCTAGTCCAATTTTTAATTACATACATTACTATATGGCACTAAAATTTAAAAAAACTGCCCATGCAATAATAGTCCATGATTTATGCTAACTGTCTTACAGTGCATACACTTTTTTCACCTTAGTGTATGCACTGTAAGACGGTTAGCATTAATCATGAACATCAGTCAGTGCAACGGGACGCTAAAATATAATATTATGCAATAACAGTTTTATCTCTTTTGGTGTTAATGTAAAGTCATGTAAATGTAAACCTTAGCTTCACCACCTTTGTCTGTCCATCCCACTATCCACACACAACAACACAATAACTGCTCAATGGATTTTCCTGTTATCTAATATTAAGAGTCTTATTAAAATTTTCTAACACATTTCAAATTTTTTAAAACTGGACAATAATATTGAAAATTATACGAACACCTAAGTGCCTTTCTGCGTGCAGCTTATACATAACTTGATAAATATTTATCAGATTAAAAACTTTCAATTAAAGTAAAGGTAAAGTTGTTCTTGCACTTAACACTTTGCGGACCGGCAATTTAAATATTTAAATCACCCTGCGGACCGGAATTTTTATACCTACTACCCTAACTTGTGCACTGTTCACTTTAAAAATTAATATAAAATCTCCTAATTAATTTTATGAACTAAAATTTTTGGAGAACACTTACCAATGCTTCTAGAAGTGCTTGAGGGTGTGATATTTCTCGAAACATTCCCTTCTGTAAAGTGGCATTACACAAAACTTGCAAATGTAGGCATTACTACTCCTTTTCTTGTGAACTGCGCAAACACGGCATTGCCTAGAAGGCTGCTTCCCCTTGAAATGTTCACTCTTCACAATTTTCGTGAGGGTATGTTTCCGCATATCACCCAAGTCGCCCAGGGGGGTCAAAATGAGGCCTGCGTGGGGTGGGAGTAGACGGGCCCAGTCGTACTAAGACTGTGTCTTCCGCTGGTTCTGCCGCCACCATGTGGTCTGTAGCCCAGGCTTTTGCCACGTTCAGCAGAAATGCCTTTTATTTCAATTTTGAATGAGGGTTTAGATTTTTGAAAACCAAAAATGAATTGAAAATGGCACAATTTATAAGCCGCAAGGCAACTTTCTTTGTCCACTTTACCGTTTTCCGAGGAAGAGG
>NW_019738875.1:61350-82617 GCF_002891405.2 Cryptotermes secundus
AACGTGTTTAGCCACTGAAGACGCTGTTCGGATTGTTAATTGGTTTATTTAACAACCTACCAGTCTCGGCTACAATTAATTACAACACTGTTGCAGGGTTTCACAATTTACAAACCCTACACACAAATCAATTCACTCTGTCACAATTCACTCGTTACAACTGAACTCGGTGACTACTACAATTCAATTCAACTTGTAACTCGCCGCTGGCTAGATTCCAACTCAACTGTAGGCTGCTGCCTTGAGAACTCACTTCGGCGGCTGATACACTTTTAACTGCCTTCAGCGGCTGTGTAGTTCCCTTATATAGTCGCAGTCTTCGCCTGTTACGTAGCAATGCTGTTGGGAGTTGTTTACAGGTATGTAGCAATGGCGGCATTGTGTGTTACGTCACCGCGGGGAGAGGGGCAGGGTGTTGACTTGCCTATTACCATAGTAACGACAGCGCTACGATGCCGCCACATACCGCTGGGGAGGGAGGGGTGTCCTCCATTGCGCAACACGTCACACTGCTCCCTCCTTAAGGCTGTTCGTCCCAAATAGCCTAATGGTGCACCCCTGTTCCCTTGTCTTTAGAGGCTGTGCTTTCTGCGTCTCCTGGTATTTCGGCTACTCCTTGCAGTGATTGTTCTATCGGCATCTAATTTTGCCAGCATGGCGATTATTTGCTGCATATCTTGTTTCTCCATTTTGTTGCAGTAAAGTACTCGATGCACAATAATTCAATTATTTGTTGAGGCTTGTTTAAGTTCGTAAACAATTCTGACACCAGTGTAACTGATGACACCATTCGGATTGTTAATTGGTTTATTTAACAACCTACCAGTCTCGGCTACAATTAATTACAACACTGTTGCGGGGTTTCACAATTTACAAACCCTACACACAAATCAATTCACTCTGTCACGATTCGCTCATTACAACTGAATACGGTGACTACTACAATTCAATTCAACTCGTAACTCGCCGCTGGCTAGATTCCAACTCAACTGTAGGCTGCTGCCTTGAGAACTCGTTCACTGCTGACTTGAGAACTCACTTCGGCGGCTGATACACTTTTAACTGCCTTCGGCGGCTGTATAGTTCCCTTATATAGTCGCAGTGTCTGCCTGTTACATAGCAACGCTGTTGGGAGTTGTTTACGGGTACGTAGCAATTGCGGCGCTGCGTGTTACATCACCGCGGGGAGAGGGGCAGGGTGTTGACTTGCCTATTACCATAGTATTGACAGCGCTACTATACCGCCACGTACCGCTGGGGAGGGAGGGGTGTCCTCCATTGCGCAACATGTCACAATATTATACTCGGAAATACAAACAGGCTTCTTTACCTGTCCATGTCTCCTTTGAACATCAACCATGCTCGAATTGTGAATTGTGGAAATCATATTCACAACACGAGTATCCCTCCAGGACCAAAGAAGAATAACCCCTTTCCTCCTGAATGTGGTTTCCCCATGTTTCAGGGATTTACATTCCTCTTTCATATCTGGAGGAAGGCCTCTGTTCACCCTAATTGTTCCACAAACACGTACTTTCCTCGAAAATAGGCGTTCTGCAGTTGCCACACTGTTATAATAATTGTCTTGATAGACATGGTAATTTTGATCAAGACAGGGTTCCAAAACGGAAAGAAGAGTTTCTTGTAATTTCTTTCCTTCACCAGAATAAATTTCTAAATTTCCAATATAGCCTGAAGTGCTTTCAGTAACTACACAAACAAGTAGGCCATACTTTGTAAGTTTCCCAGGATTATATGTTCACATACGAAGCCTTCCCCTCCAAGGAATCACAGATTCGTCCAAAGACAGTTGTTGGTTTAGCTTATAAACTGTCTGAAATTTCTGAACGAGAAAGTTCAATAAGGGCTGAATTTTGAAAAGCCTGCTTGTTGATTGTGGTTGCAGTTCATTATTACTGAAATGCAAACACCACAAAATTTGCTCAAATCTCTTATGGCTCATTAGTTTGCCGAAAATTGGAATTTCTAAAAATGGATCTGTTGAGCAATACTCTTTCAGATTATCCCTCCTTGTATGGCCCATTAGAAAGATAATTGTAAAAAATTTTCTCATTTCTGCTGAAGTGACATCCACCCACTTCAACGCCTTATAACTTCTGTCATAATGTTCACGGTGTTGGAGATAGTATCTGTTAGTTTCCTGACATAGCATGTCAAAGAAACTATCTCCAAAAAAACAGTTCCGCTACTTCAGACACTTGCGTTGGGTCCGATGGAATTTACTTCACCCCTGGATTTCCAGTAAACTGTCCCAAAACAGGCGTTTTGTCTACTTTTCCCAATGTGGCTGTCCCCGCAGTGTTGCTACCCTCACATTCGTCGGAGCTACGGTCACTTTCACTTTCACTGTCTGTGGTCACAATTTTTTGTTCGCCCCTGCCACACTCACTATCAGATTGTGAGTCGCTATCACTAGCAGACTCACAAGGGACATCATATAGCTCATCGGAGAAAAAGTCAGATATTTCTTGTTCTCCAAGAAATCACTTGGGTGTCAACCGCTTTGGTCTTTGATCCATACTGAACTACTGACTGACAGCTTGCTACATAAAGCTTGAAGAAATAAAGGCATCTATTTTCCTTCGCATGGGCATAGAGTTACAGTGAGGTCTACTAACTGACTGATCAGCAGACATTCCAGAGCCTTATAACGCAGCTGCAAGCAGCTACGTGGAGCCAGAGAGATGTATAGTGTGTTGCAACTTATCGTGTTTTAAAAACCTGTTAACACGCGAATGGTCCGCCATGTTTAAAAGCGAAAAACCTTTTAAAGGGTGCGCGGTCCGCAAAGTGTTAATTAATTAAGCACCAGGACATGAGGACATATGAAGGAGTGGAGGCAAAGGTCCACACAATATTAATCTTGCTCTGGATGGAGGTGAGTGGTCAGCTTCACACTCTGGCCACTTTACACGCAAGGTAAATGCTTAGGAACAAAGAAAAAGAACTCTCTTGTCACTGTTGAGAACTGAAGCATGATTCTTCAGCTGTTCAGCCCATATCCAGGCTCCTATAGAAGTTTCAGATAAAAATAAAACTCACTTTACACACAATACACTTTTCTTTAAGTCATACAGTTTTCAAGACAATTAAAAAATGTATTTTATGCAGTCTGCAGGCAATAACAAGTTAACACACCAAATTCTTACAATATGAAAACATTTCCTAAGTTGTTTAAAATGTTTCAAGAAAATAACAGAGAATAATTCAACTATCTAAACATCTCAAAATCAAGAAATTAACAATTTTCTCATGCTTACATAACTTCTTTTACCTGCAACTACAGACCAACGTTTCTTGATCCTGAATTAAAATGGCTCTAAGCATGAGTGATGAGCACTTCTACCTTAGAACATGTAAATTCTCTGATGCAGACTGCAGAAGCCATCTATTTCCCATAATATCAAGGACAAATCAAAGACTTCAGTCAAATGGTTTAACACTCCTGTTTCATACATGAGAGGTTTCTGATATGAGACTGTTTGGGATTTTTCAACACCTTCATGGAAATTACATGATAGTACCTTAAAATTGGCCAACCACTTAATTTCAGATCCTTTTCTGATAGTCATCATCATCATCAGCAGCAGCAGCATGCTACAGATGATGATGATGACGACGACCTATGCAGTTGATGTTAAAGGAACTAAGAAGCATAATACTGGTATCAATGACAATGGCCAGATACAGTAAAGCATGTTGATATTTCAACCTGAAAATTAATATAACATCTTCCTCACCTGTTTGAGAATTTAACTGTTATCTCACGTCCTAATTGGGCCTGGTACTTCTTGTTTAACAACAACAGGAACTCTGTCTTAAAAACAATCTCAAGGAAACTGTCATAATCTTCTTTCATGTGCAGGATTAAGAAGTCATCCTAAAATGAACAATTATGCAGCACAGTGAAATAAATAGAGCATGAACAATCTTGGCTAGGAACAGTTTGGTGCTGGTATCATCTTGTGAATGTACACCATCATTATCATTTTTAAAAGGAATAAAGTTAGTTAGTTAGTTATTGGAGAGGGTGGGTTTCCCCATGTACTGAGACCTGTATTGGTCCATTGTGCTTCCCTCTATGATTTCTACCAGTCTCTATATCCTACCAGTACTGGTGCTTACCACCAGTCCCGCCCAGCCAGCGAGACCGGCTCTACTAGCTGAGAGGTATCTATAATGCTTCCCCCATCTACCAGAGGTATTAGAGACTGCTGTTGGGCGGGAAACGTCCGTTAATTTGGCTCAGTGACCTCCTTTGGAGATATGAGGTTCTTTTACGTGTCGTATAGCTACGACACGGGACCCACAGCTTAAAGTCCCTCTCGGAGGACTTGTTCCCTGAATTTATCTGCCCTTAAAAATTCGACGACCTCTGCCGGGTATTTCAACCCGCGTAATACGAGTCATGAGGTGGGAACGTTACCTCTAGACTATGGAGGCCGTTTGAAGGAATAAAGTTACTAAACAACATGACATCTGTAATGTAACAACAACAAATTTTATCTGCAATAAAGTAAAACAAACAACAATTGGGAGTGAAAAAATCTAAAACAAAATATATATGTCAAATGTGTACTGTACTCAAGTGCAGTGCATCTTTCAACTTCTATCTAACAAGAAATTTCCTCCACAATCTCTTCCTACCTGTAAGGTACTAAGCGACACATGGCTGATATCTTCAAAATCTAACTTTCGCTTCATAACTTCAACAGGCTTTCCTTTCTCAGGTCCCTTCTTCACTGCTTCTCTCCCAACTAAGAGAACCGAGTGAGATGTTAATATCAAGTCCCTGCGGGCTGCCTAGAAATAAATTAAAAACATAATTACAAATGCAATGCTGTTTCTCCTTATAGGAAGAAACTGAATTCACAATTAGCAAATGTTATCCTTCTGCCATAATGAAATAATCACGTACAAGTGAAAACATTAATGTTATATTCTATAAACTGAGTGAAAAAGTGCGCTTTCACTGTGGATCTTTTAAATGGGTCAGCAACAGCTAAGACCAAATTATTTACCAAAATTTACGTATGTTCTACAGTAATTTCCTCTCTTGATCTTACAAGAAATTAAAATAAACATCTTTCCAGAAAATTTTCTATAACACAAGAGGGCTCTGAGCCATCTGGCTGAGTTTCTTCAAATACAAGACATAACAAGCAGTTCTGACCAGACTGCATATCCTGCTTCACTGTTGCACAATTTCTAGTATTACAGATCTATTATACTGTCATGTGTTGGAGTGACTAGAGATGAGGTTTTGGGTTGGTAGTTGGACACTTCAATACACAACTCGTGGTACACTCTACAAATCACTGTCACACACAGACTAGTGTTCTCAGCCATGGTCTTCACTGTACTGCTTGGTAACATCTTCCAACAGTGGACGTTCCTCTGCTTCTGGGCTCACATCCTTGCAGGCTGGCGGCCATCTCACACCAACATCCTACTTTTCCAGCTGCTGTCTCAGGACTCTTTTAATGGCACCTCTCCCAACAATATCAGCATGGACCACATAGAAAAAACCGCTTCCCAGTCACTCCACTGTTGCGTGTTACATAGCCGTTGCCTAGCAATGGCTGTTTCTCTGGCTCCACAGTCTTGGCTTTCAGCAGACATGCCTCATTATTATTACTATTATTCTTATTTTCTTTAATTTTATTTGTGTGAAGAACTTGGTACTTAACTACATGTTCTGCCCATGTGAAATATGTTTGATAAAACCTCATTCACATTGCCCTTCACTCCTTACAGAAGCCAGGAAACAATGCAGGATCAATAGAGAAAATCATTTCTGAAAGTATTTCAATGACATGGAAACTGCAAGGAATATTTAGTAAAAGAACTGAAGACCTTCTGAAAACAGGGAGGGGGCTTCACTGGTGAGCCCCAATCTAAAAGATAATCAACCAAAAACTGTAACATACTCTTCCTGCTGACAGCTATGCTCACAAAACTTAACACTTTGCGGACCGGCAATTTAAACACCCTGGGAACCGTCATTTTTAAACCTTCTACCGTAACTTGTGCACTGTTCACATTAAAAATTAATATAAAATCTCCTAATTAATTTTATGAACTAAAATTTTTGGAGAACACTTACCAATTCTCCTAGAAGTGCTTGAGAGTGTGATATTTCTGGAAACATTCCCCTTTGTGAAGTGGCATTATACAGAACTTGCACATGTAGACAGTCATACTCCTTTTGTTGTGTACTGTGCAAACATGGAATCACCTAGAAGGCTGCTTCCCCTTGGTATGTTCACTCTTCACAATTTTCACGAGAGTATGTTTCTGCATATCACCCGAGAGTCGCCCAGGGGGGTCAAAATGAGGCCTGCCTGGGGTGGGAGTAGACAGCCCCAGTCGTACTAAGACTGTGTCTTCCGCCGGTTCTGCCGCCACCGTGACGTCTGTAGCCCAGGCTTTTGCCACATTCAGCAGAAATGCCTTGTATTTCAATTTTGAATGAGGGTTTAGATTTTTGAAAACCAAAAATGAATTGAAAATGGCACAATTTATAAGCCACAAGGCAACTTTCTTTGTCCACTTTACTGTTTTCCGAGGAAGAGAATAATAGGCCAAGTACTGATCGGCTCTATCAACTCCCTTCATGAACATATTATACTCGGAAATACAAACAGGCTTCTTTACCTGTCCATGTCTCCTTATCAACCATGCTCGAATTGTGAACTGTGGAAACACATTTCCGCTACTTCAGACACTTACATTGGGTCCGATGGAATTTGCTTCACCCCTGGATGTCCAGTAAACTGTCCCAAAGAGGCGTTTTGTCTACTTTTCCTCATGTGGCTGTCCCCGCAATGTTTCTACCCGCACTTTCATCAGAGCTACTGTCACTTCCACTTTCACTTTCACTTTCACTTTCACTGTCTGTCTGGTCAATCATTTGTTCGCCCCTGCCACACTCACTATCAGATTGTGAGTCACCATCACTAGCAGACTCACAAGGGACCTCAGATAGGTCATCGAAGAACAAGTCAGATATTTCTTGTTCTCTGGGAAAATGCCTGGACCTCAACCTCTTCCGACCTTGATCTATTTTGCACTAGTAACTTCCTGCCTGGTGCATGCAGCTGGAAGATGAACAAAGGCATTTTCTTTTGGAGTGAGAAAGGAAAACAGCTGGGTCATAAACAGTGGGGTCATGTTACTGACTACGAAGTAAACATTCAAGACGTCTATCACGCATCAGTCATGCGTCTGCCTGGCACCAGTGCAAGGTATAGTGTGTTTCAACATAACATGTCCTAAAGTCATAACAATATGCCACCGGGCCACCACGTTTAAAAGAAATATGCCACCAGTCCGCAAAGTGTTAAAAGAGGGACAGAAACTGTTTGTGAAGCACATTTCTTCAATACCTTCAACTGAGCATATGAATCATATTACCGTAATATCTGTGGAAAGCTCACTGACTTTGTATGCTGGACTATGTTCACTCATGCAAGCAAAAACTATGCATCAGGTGACATACTGGGCCATTCGGAAATTCCGACATCATTTTAACCTATGTTTCCATTTTTATCTCAGTTACAGTTCTATAGCTTGTAATAGCTCAGAATAGCTCACCTTAAATCGTCGGTCATACTTCTTTACCACTTCGGCAAATGCCACTTTCTCTCGACGCCCAACAAGGTTTTGG
Organism: Cryptotermes secundus; assembly: GCF_002891405.2. Lineage (NCBI taxonomy): Eukaryota > Metazoa > Arthropoda > Insecta > Blattodea > Kalotermitidae > Cryptotermes > Cryptotermes secundus. Next base: position 69,041 of record NW_019738875.1, read on the forward strand.
AGGAGAGGTCTTGAATCAAGACCAATGTAGTCACCAGCAAAGTTACGATTAATTGAAAATCTTCTCCGTTCCTTCTTACCAAACATCAAATCTAAAAAAAGACAGTATAAAACTTGCAATGATATGAATTACCTACATCAGTTTATTTGCTGGATTCTAAGAAATAATACACATCAGAATTTACATTGTTAAATGTGAATAAACACATCTGCAGTTTTATACGAGGGTTGGGACTTTAATAGTGGCAACACTGCTGTAGAGACACCATGCAACGGACCCAAATAATGTCGCTTATACCACACATTATGTTACATACCTACCTTACCTCAGAGCAAATGGACTCTCACTTCCCACATCACGCGCATGCGCAGTGACGAGAAGAACAGAGCCTCATGTTAGCTGGCAGTCTAATGTAGTGTTTTCACGATGTTTTAGAAACAGGAACAATGGAGTTGGATAAAGATTGAATGTGCCAGAGGCCGTACAGCATGACAGTGTCATCAAGGTCTTCAAGAGTCTTGCGGGGAACCTGCATTGCCTTAGAGAACAGTGGCAAGGTGCGTAAAAGCCTTCAACAAGGGACGCCAAAATGTGGCAGACATACATTGGCCAGGTTGTCCTAGTGTCAGTGAAGAAGTGTATGCTCTTTTCGCATTACTGGAGAGGGATCAACGTCATACAATTCGTGAGCTGGCTCAAGAGACAGGATTAGCGCATAAAACTGTGCTTCACATTCTGAAGGAACGCCTGGGTATGAGAAAATTGCATCACGATGGGTTCTGCACGATTTGATGGAAATACAGAAATGGCTACAATATGACACTGCTTGTAACCACTTGGAGCGCTATGAGCGCGAAGGAGAGGCTTTCTTACACTGTATCATTACGCTGGATGAGACATGGGCCAAATCGTATGAGCCACAAATGAAAGGCCAATCGAATAAACGGCGTAATTACGGGTCACCACGAAACTCAAAAGTTCGTGAGAACCCCAACAATGTGAAAGTTATGGCGATTTTCGTGTACGACTGTGATGGTGTTATCCTAACGCATACCGTTCCCTGACAGCAGACAGTCAATGCACAGTATTACTGTTCATTTTTGTAACACAACCTGCGACCAGCTTTGAGAAAGAAGCGGCAACACTTTCTGCAGAACCCACCCATCATTTTGCAGGACAATGCTCGGCCACACACAGTGCAAGCTGTGGCTGATTTGTTCAATCGATGGGGCTGGGAAGTGCTGTACTATCCACCATACTCCCTGGACTTAAGCCCTTGTGACTTCAACTTGATTCCTAAGATGAACCACTTCATGGCATTCTCTTCAGAACTGTTCCAGAGATTCTTCAGGCAGTAGACCGCTCCATTTGAACTATCAACACAACAGGCACTGCTAAAGGTATGCTACGACTTCCACATTGCTGGCAACGGGTTGTACACTATGCTGGTGACTACACTGAAGGACAGTAAAACTTCAAAACATGCATCTATTTTGTATCAGTTGTAAATAAATAGTTGCCACTATTAAAGTTCCAACCCTCATATTTAAAAAATGCCTGTAAGATCATAAAACATGCAAAAAGCAATGTTAAAAACTTAGTAAAACACTGTCAAATTACAGCATGTTAAAGGAAAAAAAAAAAGGAAAACCAAAAAACCCAGAATTTTAAGAAACGTGTGTCCCTGAATTTATGTGTATATTCTACTGTATTCTTTATTCATGCATTTGAACCCATGGATGATAAAACCTCATATGCTTCTTACCTCTATTATACAATAATTGATAACACCGACTAGTGTCATTCATTTTGTAGATATTCAATGCCTTTACATGTTTCGTTCAGCTTTGACCATCGTCATTAGGCACAAAATCAACATATTTAGGAATTACTATTACAAAGCTCACAATACATACTGAGAAGCTGTTATATAAAAAAGTATTTACAATTATTTAGATTAAAGATCATATTAATGTATAATATTTAACATCTTGAACTGATATGATTTGTGGCCTTGTGCCTCTTCTGTTAAAAAAGGAAGGTTTGGATATTATTTTCCATCCTCAGAGGCCCATGCAGTGATGCCCCTTTTTTAGCTTGTTAAGATTCTGTGTTGTTGTAATGTCAAGTTGTTTCCCTTTTGACTCTGTTTTACCTCAACATCACAACAACACAGAATCTTAATAAGGTAAAAAAAGGGCATCACTGGGTTTCCTCTTTGGCTGTGGTTTGAAGCAAAACATAGTCAAAGAGGAAATAACTCGACATCACAATACAGAATCTTAATGAGCTAAGGAAAAGGGTATCACTGCGGGGTCCCCTAAGCATGGCAAATAATACCCCAACTTTCCATTTTAACAGAGAGGCACATGTCAGTATCTTCCTCCAAACCTTCAGTAATGATCTACCAGATTAGATCGTCTCACATCCCAGATGACAGCATCTTCATAGTCAGTGCCATGAAAACACCAAACCTCAATCTCCTTCTTGCATATAGGTATTATAATATTCAGGAAAGTCTATAAACTCATGTCTCTCTAAATTTCATTCCTCTTTGTTCTTGTTTAATGTACTGATGTAATATTTGTTTGACATGACCGCCTAACATTTTAGAGCTACAAACAGATATGTGGTGCAATCCAAAAATTCCCGAAATATATTAATAAAAACTATTACATCTTACCTAGATCTTATTCTGCACCATCACCTTCAAAGTAGTCCCCTTGGGAGCACATACACCGATCACAGCGTTTCTGCCACTTTTGAAATGCATCCTGGAAATCTTTCTTTGTTAGGGTGTTTAGTACCGTCTGCGTTTCTGCTTGAATTTCCTCAACTGTATCAAGTCTTCACCCCTTCAACTTGATTTTCATCTTGGGGAAGAGAAAGAAGTCGCATGGAGCTAAGTCTGGCGAGTACTGTGGGTGAGGAACAACTGCCATCTTGTTTTTAGCCAAAAATTCCTGCACAATCTAAGCCATATGAGGTCGTGGGTTTTCATGGTGGAGTACCCAGTCATTCGTGCTCCACTTCTCTGGACGTTTTCTCCTCATGTTCTCCCTCAAACGCCTTAGAACATCATGATAGAACTCTTTATTGACTGTCTGACCAGGAGGGATGAACTCCTTATGAACAATCCCGTCAATATCAAAAAACAGATCAACGTGGACTTAATGTTGCTCTTGACTTGTCGAGCATTTTTGGCCGAGGTGAAGAAGGGCTCTTCCATTGCAACGATTGCTGCTTGCTTTCAGGGTCATAGCCATAAACCCAACTTTCCTCACCAGTGACAACCTTCGAAAGAAAGTTTGGATCCTCTTGAAGCTGTTGCTGAAGTTCCCTGCAGACTTCCAAGCAATGCTGCTTCTGTTCATTTTGCAGCAGTTGTGGCACAAACTTTGCCGCAATCCTCATGTTCAGTTCCTCTGACAAAATTCGTTGACATGTACCATAACTTAGTCCCAAGGTGTTACAGAGGTCTTGGATGGTCAGTTTACGATCTTGCAGAATCAGATCCCTAACTTTCACGACATTTTCTGGTGTTCTGCCCATTGACGGCCGTCCCAAACGATCGTCATCATCAGTCAATGTTCGGCCACTTTTAAAACGCTTACACCAGTTGTAAGTTTGTGTCTGGTCTAAGCGCTTGTCATCAAAAGCTTGCTTCAACATTTGGTGCATTCCTGCAGCAGGTTTCCCAAAGTTTAAAACAAAACTTTGTACAGAATCGATGCTCTCTCAGGTCAGCCATCGCAAAACCGCAAACTCACGGAAACACAACAATGGAAATACGTTCACCAACAATAAACCCAACCACTCAACTCAATGCCGCTTGCCACACTGATTCAAGAAGGATGTGTGAGGAGACACCTAGCAGTATTTTGATGTACTCATAACCATTCACGCGCAAAATTCAAATTTCGGAAACTTTTTGATTGCCCCACATATAAGCTACTGGCATCAAGAGGTAAATTACCTAAAAGCATTCAGAACAAACATGGGACAAAGAAAGACACTTGCTGCATTTGGACTGGATAGTGAGACCTGCAGAAGCAGGAAACTTCTCTCTATAAACAGAAGGCACTAAACAATTTTCTGAATACCTTACCTTACTTTATGTGAGCCACTTACTTGCAGCTTCTTCCTTCTGTCGGTCATGTTGTCGGCGCGCAAAGTACTTTTTAAACGCCTTCTGGATTACTCTTGCATACTGATTGTATCTCCTATCTCTTTGGTCTTCCAACATGAACAGCTGCATTTAATTCAAGCATTAAAACAATATTTTAATATTCATAAAACATAAATATGAATTTGTACTTATTTGTTAACACTTTATACCTGGTTACTTATGGATCATTTGTTATTCAATAAAATATCTGGTAGCTATCTTAAGAATCGCTGTGACTGTGCTTCTGACTATTATTTCTTTAATGTGAACAAGCTGCAGTAAGTGTAGAAGTCAATTTGAAACATGAAACCTTTACAAATTTCTCATAATAATGTAACGTGTTTCCTCGTTACTGAAGACGCCGTAGAGATGGTTAATTGGTTTATTTAACAATCTACAACTAACGGCTACAATTACTTATCTTACAGTTGCGGGGTTTCACACTTTATAACCCTAAGCGCATTAATCTGTCGACACTGTTGCGGGGTTTCACGATTTATAACCCTATGCGCAAATCAGTTCACTCTGTGTTCAGTAGTATACACGTTGACAGTAGGGGAGCTTTGTATCACTGTATCACACGCTCCCAATTACACAATCGCACACACGTCCGGATCTTCTTACCGCGACGGCTGCTATACTCCAACTGTAGTCGGCTGGCTGTTACTTTATAANCAATTGATAATGTAACACCTAACAGTTGTAATGTTTCCCATATTAGTATCTCTCTCAGAATTATTTATTAAGTGAAGAGGACCCGCTTTACTTTGACTTTACAACCTGTACCTTTATACTTTCTTCAATTTCATATAAGAATAATGTTAATTTTTGGATAGAATTAATAAATAACCTACGAGCCGGCCGCATTTTACCCCCGAGAATATTCCAAGAATATTCCTGGTATTCATTTCTGTTATGCGCTGAGTCAATCCCAGGGCCAAAGTGCGTCTGGAAGGATTAGGGCAATTGAAAAAAATCCAATGACCTCATCGGGACTCCAACCTGCGACCTTCCGGCTTGTAGCATAGTGACTCAACCAATTACCCTACTGCATGCCCCCAAATAACCTAATGTAATACATTTAAATATCACAACAGACACTCACAGATTCTGGTGCCTTGATGAAGACCTTAGTTTTACCAAGCTGAAACTGGCTCTTTTCCATGTTGACACTTTTCATAATCCACTCTACGCCTTTTCTCAGATCACCCTGCCATCTGGGCCATGTTTCTTTGGTCAGGATAGCATACCTGTACAGTGTTGATTAATTCTTAGGTTAAATAAAAGTATTTTGTCAATTGCATGCTATACAGCACCAAAGGGTAAGATGAATGTAATTTACAAAATGGAAAGGATGTGGGAAAAATTTTTCATGGCCTAGTTCAAGATATGACACTCAGCAGCATACTCCAGCATACAGAACATGGGAATTGTAAGAAATTGTAAGATTCTAATGGAATTTCAGGTTTTAGCACATACACTGCTTTAATTTACTTCTCCTGTAATTTGATATGATGAAGCCATCTTAGATTGCCTCCTGATTTTATTTACTGCATGCCTTAAATGCATCTTCATAATGCCAATATGAATTAGGAAAATCTTGTCCACATTAATTATTAATAATATAATTATCAATTATTCTAGTATGTCTATAAAGCAAGTTCAGTCATTGCAAATAACTGATAACTGATGGCTTACCAACTTTTTAACTATATGGTGTGTTCTTATTTTCATCTACTTTTGTACTGAAACATATTATTTGTACGTAAGCTACACTAATAATAAAAAAAATACACAACAGCATATTTATCTAACAAAGTTAACCTGTGCAGAAATTTGTTGAATGGTCTCCTGTATGCAAATCCAGCTCTACGAACACGAATGTTTTCTTTCAACCCTAAATATTCAACTTGATGTTTCACTCTCAGCTCCTCCCAGTCTCTTGGGCGTTTTGTTTCATTGGGTTTAATGCACCTGCAAATATCAAACAAAGGAAGTAGCCAATACATGCAGGATTGTAAATGACAGACAAGACAAGCCACATATTCAAAGCAATAAAACGTATGTAGTGAGGCTAGTCAGCTGCCATTAAGCCCAGATTTCAACAAGAGATGTTACAGCATAACACTCCACTTAAAGTCTGAACAGAAATATAACAACAGGATGGGCTGTAGATAAGCTGACACCAGTTACAGGGGGAGAAGACCTTATGGGGTTCTTGTATATAACTTTCTAAGACAGGCTGGTATGAGGAAGGCCAAACAAACAATATCAAGGGATGGCATGATAAAGTGCTTCAGTATTGTTCAGTGACATATGTGAACCAAACAGTGGTGGCAGTTGCATCTGAGGTTCTTATACAGGTGACTATAAAGAGTCTGTCTTTTGGGATACAATGCTGTGTTTTCCAGTAGCGCTGATTGCTGTGTACTTTGGGCTGGTTCCTCGCTTATCTTACTCTTCAATCCTAAATATGAAGGTGATAATCCCTATGAAATGCCGCTTGACTTCCACTGGACTACATGGTGTTATATCCCAGAAGACAGAAGCCTTCTCTTAATGATGAAGTATAATGGTTTAGGGCTTCATGTAAGAAAATCTGGATGAAGTGCAGCCTAGAGCTCTGTATGTGGGAGACAAGATTCAGAGTTTGGGGAACCAAATGGTTTGACACCACCAGAAAGGTTCAAATAGCAACCCTATGGAAGACTGTTATGAAAAGTATTATCTTCTGATAAGATGCTGCATAGTTCAGCAGAAGTAGGAATAATGTACTGCCTCCATGTCACCACTCTGAGAACCTCGAAACCAATGGAGCGTAACTGTATCACTATGTACTGCATCTGGTGACTGGCACTGATTGGTCTACCTCACATTTCAAGTATGTAAGACATGCTAGCACAGGAAAGAGAAAACTCAAGTTAAATTTGGGAATACAGAGACAGCACAAGAAAGATTAACTATGTTGGTAATTATGCAGCAGCTTCACTCAGAAGTAAGTATTATATGATGTACATAAATATAGTCTTAGACGGACATCGTGCAACTGTTGCTGTGTCCCTAGATGAATTAGCTTCCATCAGATATCTGATCTTATTTCAGAAGCATACACTAAACTGAACAGAATGTTTTGAAGGGAATGAATTAATCACCAGTGGGACGAGAGGGTCACAGGTGACTGCAAACTGCCATGGATGGAACGATGGGAGGATCATGTGTAAGGTATGGTCAAATTGAGAAGTCATAAACCACTCTAAGAGGGGGGGGGGGGTTTAAGGTAAAAAAAAAAGGTAATGTTGTCCCTGTGTGTAACTAATTAAGCACTACGCCATGAAAGCATATGGACCACATCTTCTTGACTTTGGCACTAGCTATAGGTGAGTGGCCAGCTTCATGCCATGACCCCTTTAACCCCCGGGGAAAGAGCCCCGAGTACCCACTGGATAGGAGGATGGGTGGACCCCAGAGCTGGTATGGACAACGTGGAGAAGAGAAAATTCTTGACCCTACCAGGACTCGAACTCTGACCCTTCGGTAATTTGGCCCATAGCCAGTCACTATACCAAATACGCTATCCCAGCTCCTCATTCTAAGGGAGGTTCAATGAAATTTCAACAATTATTTAAAATTATTATAAAATAAAATTATTTAAAAAAATTTAAAAATAAAAAACATATTTTATACATTAGACTTAATTCATATATACTTCTAGCACTGTGTGAAATAGGCACATGAAAATTTAAAATAAATTCTTCTCTCATAGTAATTATAGACTAAAATGTATCCTTCAGGGTCAGAGAAAATAGCTAAGTGCATCAATTCTGTCTGAATGATACTATAAGGGTTATGAACATTCTATTACCTGATATAGTGAGGTGTGCATTTCATCAGTTCATCTACTAGTCTGTTGGCCTGGGTTCTAATCTTGCTGCCAGCTGTGGTGGGACGAGACTTACAGTTTGCATTTATTTGGTCAGGGAAGAGACTACGAAGGAATGCACTGCGAACAAAAAGAATACAATTACCTTACAGTTTTCAGCCTATTTTCCTACTTTTTATAGACCAGAAAGATTTATGATTGTATGTCCTTGTGTGCCTTTGCTTCTATCCCCCAAGAGTTACTAGTGAAGCCCTGAACCTGGAGGCTTATGTGAAATAATGTACTAGACAATATACCACACACTTAACTTAATTTCCAACCATCAACAACACCAATATAACAGTAATGTGAACATATGACATGGAAGTAATACTACCACCATTAATATAAGGTCAGAAATACGGTACCATCAACTCTTTTTTTAACAACTACAATCTTATTATAGGTGTATGCATGTGCATAATGACAAATGATACTATGACTGAGCCAATATACATTTGTCTTTCCATTTGTTGGGGATAAGCTGCTGAAATACTGCAGTTAACCTAATTATCTGACTAAAAAACTAAACCTTTAAAATTTTAAAAATAATATACTCTTATAAATGTGAACAACAAAAGTGACACAGTAAGATTTAGCATACCTTTCAACATATCTGAGCAATAACTCTTTTGAAGCTGAGAATGGTAATGAAAGTTTGGAAAGTTATAAATCATTAGGTATTGATCTACTTCTGACAGAACTGTTTCAAACAGTGAAACATTACAGTCTGAGATCCATAAACTCATTAATACTGTTCAAAATAAGGAAGAATTTCCTCAGCAGTGGAAGCAGCTTATCGCTGTAACTATTTAAAAGAAAGGAATAAAATTGGCTGTAGTAATAATCAAGGTATATCACTTTTATCAAACTTCACATAAAATTTTACCCAACATTATTCTCTCAAGGTTAAATCCATGTACAAAATCATGACAGGTCATTAGTGTGGATTTCAATGTAACAGATTAACTACAGATCAGATTGCTTGCATTTATCAGGTATACAGAATACACAGACCTACACTGGGACAGTACGTCAACTACGTGTAGACTTCAAGAGAGCCTATGATTCAGTTAGGATAGTACAACAACAAATCAGTATTGTACAACGTTTTCATTGAGCCTGATATACTCATGAAACTAGTTAGGGTAATTAAAATGCATATAAACGAATCCACGAGCTAGGGTAGCACAGTCGGTACAGCAGGTGCCTTCGGGTTGGATTTTCTTTAAAGGCTCTAATAATTTCCATTTCATTTCATTCATTTAGAGAGTGCAAATACAAAGATGGTAACTGAAAAACATACAGGTCACAAAAAGAAAGTGGTACGGAATCTAGCACCTCTGCTATGCAAGCTATGTATTTCCAACATTTATTTTCGTACATGACCACTAATATTAGAGCCTAATAATGTGAACACACTTACTTGGAACTACTCTGCATCAACTCCACCAAATCAGGAAATAACACATCACGGTTCCGGTCACAGAATCCTTCAACATTGTAAGTTACAATACCAGCATAGTGATGGATAATAAAACCTTCCTTACAGGATTGGTAGTGCTGATGTGTGCCTGATGCCGTCGCCAGTTTCTGCAACATATTCAAGCGGGGCAAAAGAATGCACATTAAATTTAATTCCATGCTTCTAAGATCCTGAGATTACAGAAGAGTCTTATATATCATTCATGAAATTGACAATTCACTCACTGATACAATCCTACCTCAGCAGCTGCATGCTGATGTTTCTGAGCATCTGTAATCATTCTGTGTGACTTGGCTTATCTTAGGAATGCAATACTGGGTATACTTTCATGTTATACAGTATAAAACAATAATTCTAGGAGCACACTTTTTTAGATTGCAGTCTTCTAGGTTAAAACACCAAGCAGTCTCTTCCCTCTACTCCAAAGATGGAGACAGTAAATTCGTCCCTCTGCATATATAAAAAGTTCTGTAGCACTAACTGAAACTCTGAAATCACACATTTTCCAGTTACCAAAAGCAACAAACTGTCAAAGATTGCAGTAGCATAAATTACTGGTTAGTAATCTCCCCCCCCCTAAATGACTGGAAACTTATGATAAACACAATTCATGTATTAATGTTTTCAATTTCCCATTGATTTCAACAGACCATATTTCAGAAACTCTATCTGTGTATGCCTCCTGTTAATTTAACCATTTTCATAAACAAAACACTGTTATTGTTTATGGTGTATAGTATGCCTAATGCTATTGGTCACCTTTATAGTAGATCCTACTACGAAATAAACAGGAATATACTAAATATGACTTAAAATTCCACTGGGAAATGTATCTTTGCAGAAGACCTATATAGAATAGTGGTCTACATTTATTTTAATTTGTCTGTCAATACTGTCACAAACTTCTTTACTGATATGGTCATTATTATTACTTCCTGAGTATAAACTGCTTTATTAACACAATGTGTAGAATTAATTACAGACACATTCTTTCCTGAGATTTCCTTAATTAGTGATGCATGCTGTAGCCTAAATATGCATCAATTACATCACCTTTACTATACTATAACAAATCTCTCAACTTTGCTATTTCTTCTAAATAATTCCACTGTAAGATTTATATTTGTACTTCTTCCCATAAAGAATTACTTTCTCTGGAATTATGGTCTGGGGATAGGATTCATTGTCAGAATTCATTTTATTTACTGAGTTTGCTTTCACATTTTAAAATGTGTCAAACCAATAGGATGCACTGAACTATACTGCTTCATTTTTACTCTACTGGATGATGTAACCCTTAAAATTCCAATTAGGTTGCATAATAAAATGTGTACATTGTAGAAAAATAAAGGTAAAAAAAAAGAATGAAAGGTAGGACAGAAAACTTAAAAAGAAATGTCTATGCACATACAAATGGCTTTCATGAGTATTTCTCAATAATCTGTCAGCACTGTTAACTTTCTCAGTTGGACATATTCCCAGGTCTCTCTCTATTCAAACCTGTATTATGGTAAAAAGAGACTTCCTATCTCGCCTGCTTTACACACAGTTACCTCACTGTGTTATTTCCTTCAAGTCCTTTCCCTGCCAGTAAAGTGACTAAGCAAATATGAAGGTTCCATCAGACTGCCATGAGTCAACCTAACCAATGCTTGTAGTGTACAACTATGAAGGCAAGTAAAATTCAGACACAATTTTATTACATATTTCTGACAAAATAATCACACAGTCATTAAAAGATATCTTTTCCAACATATTTACATTGTTTTCAGTGCAGCAGTTATGAAGTTAGACAGACTTCCTGATTCAATCAGAATAAAACACTTTAGATGGGAATTCTGCTACTCTTTTGTCGCTTCGTTCCATGACTGATCCTCATTTCAGATCCTATTTCATCGAAGCTGATTCTTCATTTGTCCTGGATATACTGGCAGATCTAATCCTTAACCTCAATGCAACTAACATTCCATGATTGCTAAGACCATGCATAATAATGCATACCTTCTGTATCATTCCACCCATTTTTATATGACCCTCTGACTCACCATTCTTATAAGAAAATCACTACTTTTCACATACTCTAACTACAAAAATAATATAACACATCACTGTTCTTCTATAATATTTTCTACCAATGGGGCAGCCATGTTAAATTTGTCACAATACTATCACTGAATAAAACACAACAAAAACCAAGTACATCCAAATGAGGGAATAATATATCCATAAATTTTTCAGTGGTACCAAGCCCCTCATGTCACTCACTATTTAAGAATCTGCTTGACAATTCTTGCACAACTTGTAGCATTAGGTCTGGCAGATTAATAACCATTACATTTATATAGTTTACAAATACACCCATGTAGGAGTATAAATTTTCAGTTTCAAATAGGACACAAAACTGTTGTATAATGATGTCATATGTCTGCTGGATATAATACTGCCATGTGTCTGGGGTTCTGTGACTAATAATAATGGGTTCTGAACTGGATGATTTGATTTATTAACACTTTTTTACAATCAACTCATACTTACAAGCAACACAGTGCTATCGCTGATTTACACAATTTACAGTTCAAAATTACACATGCACCAGGGATTCCCAATCTTCACTAGTCCTATCCTGCTAACAGAATTAACACAATCTCACTGTGACTAAATCTTCTAATCAAACACTAAGTCTTCACAGGCTGACTTCTAATTCTTCTTCAATTACTAACTTCCCATGGCTATCTCCTAGTGACAACTCCATTGTACTCCATCAATTCTCATTCACATAATTTCTGTTGCACTCTTTGTACTCTTCTGTACTCCTACAGCTGAACACTAAACTCAACTACTAAACTGAACTGAACTTCCACTACTGTTCACCTCTCATTATACAGACTCAGGTCCGACCTCACAGAAAACATGTCACATGTCAGAATGTGTGTTCACTGGCCCGTTACCCAGCACTGGGCATGACACATACCACAAAGAAAACACCTCTTCTGTTGTCACAATGCAAGTTTATCGGCCCATTGCCTACCACTGAGCATGCCACAGACCACTCAGAAAACACTTCTTCCAATACCTATTCTATTGTTGCGTGCGCGTATTTTGGGCATTGCCTATAAATGGGTGTCACAATATTATGAAGACATACACATGCTTACCTTCTGCAGGTCCTGATCAACGCCTTCTGACACAGCATGCATGGTAGCACATACATCATCCATTACAGAGAATAGCCCAGGCGGTCGCTTACTCTCAATAAGATCACATACCACTTTGTTATTGAAGTAACTGATTGGAGTCCATTTGATGTTTTCTGCAACATATTCCTCCTGCAACCAAGATGTCAAGCAAATCAAAATGAAACTCATGACAGAAACTTCTTTTTAGATGATATTGAGTAATTATACCACAAATTGTAGGTGTTAAATATGAATGTAAGAGACGATCTTGGTACCAAAATAGAATTTATGGAATGTTGGTCAAGATGATGATAACTGGAATAAGCTGGATAAGAATACATAAGTGGTCATTCTTTGCTCCTTAATGTCAAAGTATTATCTGTTTCATGAAGTATATGGTTACATCAAAACTTCCAATTTCTAGAATATGGTTAGAATTTTTGCCGTTCTGTTACACAATGGTTGGTGTGGCTGCCTTTATTCTGGGGACAAAATGGCTTACTTCTATTCTGCAAGACTGTTTCCAGAGTGTTCCAAGTTTCTGTGAATTTCATGTAACGTGATCTCCAAAATATACTTTTCAAAATCCTGTCTAAATCTCAACACCTTATGAAACTGTTCTAACACACCAATTATTCCCAGCCATTTACACATATGATGGAACCTCGCTTAACGAGCATAATTCGTTCCAGAATCTTACTCGTAATGCGAAACAATTTTTCCCATATAAATTAATATAAAATACTGTGACATGTTGCGCTAAGGAGAACCACCCCCCACCAGCAGTGACGCGGCGGGTGAGTCAGCGCTCCCCTCCCCCTCCTCCGC
>NW_019738875.1:83264-186212 GCF_002891405.2 Cryptotermes secundus
ATCTCAAACCCCTCAAAGTCACATTCAACAACGCTCTCCGGCCAAAGCTTCTTCCAAGCAGAAGTGAGGGTTCTCTTGGTAACCCCTTCCCATGCCTTTTCAATCATCTTGAGGCAGGCAAGGATGTGGAAGTGATATTTCCAACTCTCTGAGAGTGAGATTGGTCCCTTCAGTCACCTCAAAACAACACTCAAAGAGTGCTTTAGTGTACAGCTTCTTAAAGTTAGAAATAACCTGCTGGTCCATAGGCTGGAGTAACAGAGTTGTGTTGGGAGGCAGAAACTGGATCTTGATAATTTAAATTCTTCAAGGAGGTCATCTTGTAGGTCTGGAGGATGGGCAGGAGCATTGTCCATAACAAGCAAGACATGGAGTGGCAGATTCATCTCAAGCAAATATTTTTTCACAGAAGGACCAAACACTTCATTGATCCGATCAGTAAAAAGGTCACGTGTCACCCAAGCCTTGTTGTTGGACCTCCACATCATATTTAGCCTGCTCTTCTGGACTCTACACTTCTTGAAGGCTCGTGAAGTTTCTGAATGGTAAAGAAGCGGCGGTTTAATTTTCAAAACGCTTCTTGCATTGGCACAAAATAGCAGAGTGAGACGGTCTTTCATTGGCTTATGGCCTGGCAATGCATTATCTTCTGCTGTTACATAGGTTCGCTTTGGTATCTTTTTCCAGAAGAGACCTGTCTCGTCACAATTAAAAACCTGTTGCGGCAGGTAACCCTCAGAATCTACGAGCTTCTTGAAGTCGCCAATGAAGTTCTCTGCTGCCTTTGTGTCGGAGCTTGCTGCTTCACCGTGGATGCCGGATCTTCTCTTAAACTTGTCGAACCACCCACGGCTTCCCTTAAATGTTTCTTCTTCAGCCGTTGATGATTCTGACGTCTTCTTAATGAGGTGAGCAAAAATCACTTTTGCCTTCTCACAAATGATGTTCTCGTTAATAGTGTCGCCTTGCAATTGTTTTTCGTTTACCTATATGAGAAGCAACCTTTCAACATCGTCGAGAATACGTAACCGTTGTGTAGATATTCTTGCCACTCCCTTTGATGCATCTATCTCCTTAATCTTGTCCTTGTTCTTGAGGATAGTGCAAATCGTTGATGTAGACCGACTGTATGTGCATGCTAGATCAGCCACACTCACACCTCATTCTCGCTTTCAAACGATTTTACGTTTCATTTCTACGTTTATATTTATTCTCTTATGGCTGTCTTTTTTGCGGCTTTTTCTTAGGGGACATTTTTGCAAGGGTTATTAAACTTTGCATATAAAAAAATCACAAATAATATGTCTGAACACAAGTTTGGAAAAATGTGTGATCACAAGTGACACTAAGATGCTAGCGGAACGACTGGTAAACACGAACTGATGTAGCAAGTGCACAATCCGGGACTTCCCCTCTCATCACTCATTATGCGAAACGTCGCTCGTTAAGCGAGGCATTTCTTTACAATTTTACTTGTTATGAGAGGTGTTCGTTAAGTGGGGTTCCACTGTACTTTAATCTCCATTACAAAGATCAACTGCTTACTGTTATTTAGGGAAATATATACTGTTTAAGAACCACAGGAAACCTACACATATACCCTGTGGGCAAAACCAGAACAAGTGGAACATACAGTAACCACAGTGCTTTACAGGATTACTTAAGAGTGCATTTTAGCACCGTTACATGCATATACACAGACTTTGGAGGGGGGGATATAGTATAGCAAAACCATTTTTGTGAAACAGAATTTAACAAGTGGTACTAAATATGAGAAACTGGCAGAAGGTAAAAAAACACTTTCCTTTAACTTAAGTCTGTTGGAAAACATATTCTCATGAAAAAAGAAATTAGAAAAGTATCACCATCTCTTGTTGTGGGGGTTTCGACACTTTTTTTTTCCACAAAAAAAAATGCAGTACTATACATGTCTACTAAAAAGTCAGAGGAACATGCTGAAGAAGACCTCTAAAAATAATAGAAACATTCTGATTCCAGGCAAACCAGGCCTAATGCTTGGAAGGTGGTGGAGAAAAAGGAGGGGAGGGAGCAGGATAGGAAAAGGAGGAGGAATACTATAATTATGATCTATTTTCATTGTCATATTTCACTGCTAAGTATGATGCATGAGTGCAAATGCTATTGTAACATCACAATCAGACTTTTGTCATACATATTTATATTGTGGGAATCACATCCACAGAAACTGTATATACAGTGACAGAGAGAGAAAGCATGACATGACTCGTAAAAACATAAAGCTGTTATTGTACATAATTACCAAATTTCTGTCACATAGCCACACAGGATTTTCTGTGATGACATACTTAACAATTCAAAATAAATGGGGGGCGGGAAATACTGAAGCAGAACTAACAATTTCTAATTTCAAGAATAGTGTCAAGCATGAATGTGTAAGCCCTTTAATTTTTTATTCCATTTATTTTAACACTCCCTTGTTCTTCTCCTATGTTTAGTATCTCACATATGTAGTAAAAAACAAAAAATAAATCTTGAGATTTTGACAAATTTACTATAGTCCACCAGTATATGAAAAAGTGTCTTGTGGAATGCTGTCTGTATGCCCATATGTACATAGGGATGGATGTGTGGATGTGCACCTTGGATTTTATTCATGTTCGGTACATAAGCTCATCCATCACGTACTACTGCTGCTGAAGATATCTCCTCATGCTATATTACATAAGCGTTATGAAGATTAAAATATTATAACCATATCACTTTAAAACATACGCTAATCATCATACCCCACAACTACTACAAACACAAACTCCATTTTCATACACAAGCTGCTCTTTGCATGGCCTTCAGCTTCATTTCACAAGCTCAGAATACTCCATTACTTTCAATCAATGAGTAACAATGAACATTCTGGTTCCTCCTCTGTCAAATTTTGTGACAACAGACTTAAAATTGGCGGATAACGATACAACATACTTTCATGGTGACTATACACATTTGCATTCAGATGCTATAAAAGGGGTCCTACCACCACTTGTTATTGTTGCTAATACACAATAAAATTTACCTCTCTGTTGTCAGTCAACAAAAGCGTAATACACACAAAAAAAAAAAAGGGATGCAGGTACACATGAACTGAACGGCTCTAGTCATTTCCTGTATTCATAACACAGTAGCACAGTGACTGTCATCTCTTCATCTGACAACTGTCAGGTGGAAATCATATATTATTAACTTCATGGTTGAAGTTCATTTTACGGGGATTTACTAATGTGTCGCATTATGTACGCTGCATGGAGTTTGATGAAAATTATCTCCACATCATCAATGGAAATACCACTCATAAATTTAGATCAATTTTAAATTTCCCCGTATGGTCACACCAATCTGGACAATTCGTATATGTAAACATAATATTTTACTGTATTTTATTAGGAATTACAAGCTTACAAATTCACATCTTAGTGTCCATGTATGTATCCTTTCACATGCGGTTGTGTCCTTTCATAGCTTTTGAACCAGTTTGTGGAGTTCCATTAAAACAATTCCCCACAATAAGCAGTCTAAGACAGAAATTCTGAACAAATTCATAAGCTGTCCAAGAAAATCTAATAATACCTCATCTTCATCAGTGTAACCATCCCACTGCTATGCAACTTATTTGAATGTAATCAACTTTATTAATTTGACAGCTTAATTGTTCAAAATGAAATGCAGTGAACAAGGGTAGTGAGACATAGGTCAATTCTTGTATGTAAGAGTTAGCGTCTTCCCACACTTACAACAAGAAACAGGAAGACACCCGTCAAGGGTTTATTAGAGGAACGTTACGTTAAAGAATAGCTAAACAAATCTTTTGTGAATTCAATACTTGGCAGTTTGTGCATGCCATAACTTAAAAAGAGTGAAGTTTTTAGGGCTCAAGCGACGCTTAAGCATTTGTCAAATTCTGACAGAAATACGCTGGAGTCAAAAATCCTTAAACCCTTGTAAGCTTTAAACGGAGTGGAGGAATATCTAATTAAGATACTCCTATTTTTCAAATATAGCCAATCACTAAAATTTAAGGGTGTGACAGGGCGGAGATGCTGAGGAAACAAGGACTTGAAGGTCCGAGTATAAATCAGTTGTCGAAGTCAGTCACACACCGGGCTCCGAAGCAATCAGACGCAAGAAGTCACACACCGGGCTCTGAAGCAATCAGACGCAAAAAGTCACACACCGGTTTCTGAAGCAATTAGACGTAAAAAAAAAGTCACATACCAGGACTCGTTAGGACTAGACGTAAAAAGTCATACACCTGGACTCGTAAGAACTAGACGTGAGAAGTCACACACAGGATCTCGTAGAAACAAGACATAAAAGTTACTGATTCGAAGTTGTATCAAGAAGTTGCTAAACAAGTGTTCAATAATATAATTCGTCTAAACTTGATATGTGCTTTTGTAGTTTGTGTTCTTTTATTGCTTCTGAGAGTTGTGGCCCGTTCAAGGCTCTGAGGTAAAGAGACCCTCAGCTCTACCGAATCAACAAACCTCACCTCCTTATAAATTAAATAACCCTGAGATAAAATTTAGTACAAGAAAGAAGTACCTACAAGTGCGACCAACGTGTGTGGGAGAGAGAAGGCGAGAGAAGGACTGTTAAAAAGGTGACTTCAAGAAGAAGAAGAAGAAGAAGAAGAAGAGGAGAAAGAAGGAGGTAAAGGGACGGTAATATCAGTAATCTGTCATATGACAGGTCCACAGTCTCTTCCAAAACAATTCCTCCACTTAATGCGATCAAGAGCTTTGACCTTCAAATGACAGTATCCTCTTCTTTCCCCAAGGTCATCCAGCATATTCTTACGTCTTCTTCCTCGTCTTCTTGTCACTTCTAATACATGGGGGTCCAAAAAATGTACTCACTCTTTGATAGTCAATATCTTTGGAACAAAATGACACGTAGTTACAATTCCTGCGCGGTAGTGTAGTGTAATGTTTTCTCAACAGAGAGCGAAGGTCACATGAGTCACGTGAGTGTCGTGCCGCGTGCGCGCTGCGAGCAGAAGACAGCAGCGACAATGGCTAAAAGGTTGTTCTTTGAGGAACGCAAGGCTGCATTGAAGTGGTACTGACGAGGCGCAATTCAAAATGAATGGTACTGTTAACCTCCACAATTCTGTGTATTGGGCTCCTGTAAATCCACACGTTCACGTGAGCAAGGAACTGAATCTACTGGGTGTTAATGTGTGGTGTGGTCTGTTATTGTGCGGTTTGATTGGTCCTTTCTTTTTTGAAGGTACCATAACTGGTCAGGTGTATCTCGATATGCTTCAGACATCGAATTTCCCTGCCATTCGAGAGCTGTTTGGAGATGAGAGATTTTACCTACAACAAGATGGTGCTCCACCTCACTATCATCGAGATGTCAGGGCTTATTTGGAGGACACTCTACCTGAACAATGGATAGGTTGAAGAGGCGCTACTGAGTACCCACCACGGTCTCCAGACCTAACACCTCTCGACTTCTACCTATGAGGAACCTTGAGGGATGAAGTTTATCTACAAAAGCCAGCTACACTGAATGCGCTATGAGAAACCATCGAAGCGTCATGTGCAGCCATCACACCGGACATACTGACTGCCGTAGTTTGCTCAGCAGTTCGGCGGCATCAACGCTGTTTAGCCGCTGATGGTGGTCACGTCGAACACATACAATGACTCACTCTCTCTCCATGCAAGAATTGTAACTACATGTCATTTTGTTCCGAAGATACTGACTATCACAGAGTGAGTACATTTCTTTGGACCCCTCTGTACATAAATAACATTGATATCAAGTCCTTTCAAAATACAGCAAGGTACAAATACTTCAGATCAACACTAACAAATAAGAATTTATGTTCTGACAAAACTGAAATAACATTAAATTTGAGGAACGTTTGCTATAATTGAGTTCATAAACTGTTTCTCCTCATCACCTATATAAAAAAACTAAAGATCAAAATGCGCCGCGACATAGCTCAAGCGGTTAGTCGGTGGCTTCCCACAGTGGCCCGGGTTCGATCCCGGGTCTGGTCAAGTGGGATTTGTGGTGGACAAAGTGGTGCAGGGACAGGTTTTCTCCGAGTACTTTGGTTTCCCCTGCCAATCTTCACTCCACCAATTGCTCCACAATCACCCTCACCAATCATCTGGGGCTGGTACAATAGGCCAGAAGTGGCCGCAATACAAGGGACTTTGTCCCAACCCACTAGCAATAAAAAAAAAGATCAAAATGTATTACAATTTTGTTTCATGCTTTATATGGGTGTGAAACTTGGTTTATTACCACAAGGGAGAACACGCACTGCCGATGTCTGACAAGAAAGTGCTGAAGAGACATGCATGGGGAACACCAGAAGATATTTTCTTCACCAAATATTATTAGGATGATATAATCAATCTGTAGACTATTCAACTGCGATACAATTCTCATACTGCTTATGCTTCTTGGTACTGTACCACACACATAGCAATATAGTTGTAAACACCCATCCTTCACATTGATTCATTCTTACCCTATTCAACATCAATACGAGTAATAACCTGAAACAGGGGGGATGTTGATATATTGGGTTTTTGGACTTCATCCATCGTCCTGGTTTTTAAGAAAACTAATAAAAACCAGGACGATGGATGAAGTCCAAAAACCCAATATATCAGTGTATTATACACCATCGTCAGAATCATACAGTAACTACTTAGGGAGGATGTTATTCAAACAAACTCCGTGTCCTGTAGTCCGCAAGCGAACTATACCGACTGAGCGATCGCCGCTTGTCGGCGAAGTTAGTGCCAACTTTTAGGGATAGTGGGTGTCACGTGGTTAGTGCAAGAGATCCTCCCCGGCCGTTAATCTCGGTTTTCTAGACCGGAGCCGCTATTTCATTGAAAAGGCTCCTCAATTATCCTCATGAGGCTGAGTGGACCCCGTTCCAGACCCACTACTTCTCAAAAAATCTGGTAGCGCCGGGAATCAAACCCGCGACCTCTGGATCTGTAGCCAGGAACACATACCACTATTTGACGTAACATAATATCCCTAACGAGGTCTAGAAATACCATGAAAAAACGCAGTCAAAATAGCCAAGATTCGAACCGGTTACCTCCGGACACAAATCTAAAGCACTGTCGTATTAACTTCCTCCGTTATACTTTTTGTTTGTGCAGTCCCAGTTCAAAACTCGTTTGTACACTAATAGTTTTGTGAATTCGCCAATATAAATGTTAATTTTGAAAAGTATCTTTAAGTCATGACCACTTCATTTCAAACATTTTCCAGCTCTACTTTACAAAAGCCATGTCCAGGGGTGGACCTCACCATCTCTGCGCCCAGTGCAAGTTCGTATACATGCTTCCTCTCAGTTCTCCAGTTTTTTTAAATCAAGAAACCATGACACAGAGTTAGCACTTCCTCTTCGTTGCGTTTTACAATAAGAACGTTCAGTGACGATTTTAAGGCCATTTCAAAACCGTGATCGATGTCCCCTTTTATGATCTGCACCCGAGACAACGATTTTAATTAAGGCCACTTTCAAACCCTGGTCGATGTCCCCCTTATCATCAGCGCCCGGGACAACTTCCTCCTCCGATCAAGCCAGTTCTCATTCTGCGTGAAGACAATCAATGCAACTGAAAAGTTTCGTATAGGAGTTTGTTATACCCCGCGTGTGCTTTTCCACAAAGCCAATCGAACGTTTTCAACGAATGGGTAGCACTCCTATGGCGTGTTTGGGAGGTCCCGGGTTCAAATTGCGGCCAGCAGATTGGCTATTCTGGCATAAATTGTAATAATTTTCCTTATTCTCACCAAGAAATACTGGCATAGTGCCTGAAACTGTACCACAACCGTTTCCTTGCCAATCCCTTATCCGCATATCATGATAACATTTGACGCCATAGAGTCTGAGCTCTTGAAAGCGTTGATAAATAAAGCTGAATAAATGAACGCCCGGCTGACTTGATGCCTATCTGAATCGCTTTCCTACTGGCGGCCTCGTGGCTGGCACTGACAGCCACCTCAAAGGCAGGAAAGTGAAAGCTAGCGCCATATGGCCAGACGGCCTCCAAAACGCAATCTGCAATTCATAGCTCTATGGAGGAAGAAACACGAAATGATATAACATACCGCGCCGCGTGCACTGGCCACGGCATTTTCATGGAGCACCCTTCGTTGTTTACAGCCGATTCTCTTTAAAATGATATGCAACCCGATACATTTCATTGTATCGAATTTTTTCAAATATTTCCTTTGTGATTTTCTAACATCGCTAAAGAGATATGAAGGGATGGTATGGATGGGATTGATCTGGCTCAGGATAGGTACAGTGGAGGGCTCCTGTGAACACGGTAATGAACCTTCGGGTTCCATAAAATCCTGGAAAATGCTTGAGTAGCTGCAGAATTGCCGGCTCCTCAAGAAAGGCTTAGCTCCATCAGTAAGTAAGTAAAGTTCTTTGCGATTCTGATTCACTCACTGATCTTAATGGTCAAGTTACGTTGAAAGCATTCTACTTCAACACGGAACATGATCAGTACAGAAAACCAGGCACACATAGCGGATACTATCAAATGGTCAAATCCCTTATTCCCTTCAAGGTTTCCTATCCAAATTTTGCATATGCGTATGACTTACTGCGTAATTTCGGCGTTCAGAGTTAAGACGCGTCGTGTGTCCAACGTTTCAGTGTACACTGGTCGCCGTCGTTAGGTCCCCCTGCAGACGAGTTACAACGTATGCCGAAACGGCGGAACAACATACGATGCAGCGAAACTCCGAAAACCAAAGTTGCACATTATATACAGGCCGTCAAAACCTACTAAAAATAGTACTCAAGGTCCGAGGAGTGTTAACAGGGGCCACGTACACAGGCCGTCAAAACCTACTGACGATAGTACTCAAGGTCGAGGAGTGTTAACAGGCGATATATATACAGGCCGTCAAAACCTACTGACGATAGTACTCAAGGTCGAGGAGTGTTAACAGGGGCCACGTATTCAGGCCGCCAAAACCTACTGACGATAGTACTCAAGGTCCGAGGAGTGTTAACAGGGGCCACGGTTTCCCACACTCCTAACTTCCGATAAGGTCAAAGGCGGCGTATTTTTGGAAACGTAACCTCCGCGGTTGGCGAGAGAAAGCAGTGTTGCAGATAAGCTCCATGCTGAATGCCTGAACGCTGCATCGAAAGCTTGCCCTACGTTCAGAGAATGTCTGTCTGTCTGTAGATTCTGATTCCACTTATAACTCCCATTGGTTCCTGCAAAAGGAAACGTAGGCCGACCCCAGTACACGATGGTCAGATCGGTCAGGATAAAGTTTCTTGGCGAAGAAGAGGTATAGGGAGGAGAAGAAAAGTAAGATGACGATAATGACGATGAGGATGGTGTTTATTATGATTATGTTCAGATTATGGCAACAGTAAGCCAAGCAGCCTCACTGAATGGCCAAGGAAGGCAACCAGCCAGAAACCCATAGCTCGAGTGTGGCTACAAGGTGCTTAAACTTTCCTAAAATCAAAGCCAGAATGAAGCCACGTGCCAATTTGCGGTACTGAATTGACTGCATTTTATTCTGACCCACAGAGATTCAAATCAGCCTGAAAGTTCGATTCACATATGTGGACGACTGACACACAAAGACGTATAAATTCAACTCTGTCTCTGGTAAAGTCAAGTAAAGTAAAAGTAAAGGTATTCCTGTAATAGGCCATGGAGGCCATAGAATTGTGAGACGTTGTGAGACATTTTCCAGACAATCGGCTCATAGATGGCGGTAAGGTTGTCAGCCTTACGAGCCGGCCACCCTTTAACCCCAAGAATATTCCTGGTACTCATTTCTGTTAGAGGCTGAGTCGACCCAAGGGCCATAGTGCGGCTGGAAGGATTAGGTAAATTGAAAAAATCCAATGATCTCATCGGTACTTTAACCTGCGACCTTCCGGCTTGTAGCATAGTGCCTCACCTGGTAGGTTTCGTATTTCATACTTCTGTTCTGATTGTATAAAATGTTAGGTTGTTTCCTGTGTTCTGGAGAAATGACTACAAACGAAGACAGTCTTTACATTATGCCACATTTAATTACTTCCTAGCCTTTTCCCTTTTGATAACACACTTTTTTACTGGCATAAAATTTTGAGGTCTTTTCTTTGAAAAAGAAATAAAGGGCTGCAGAACAAGCTCATGCTCTGCCCGGGCTGACTATTCCCTTCATGGGGCGCAGCCTGCAGGTAAGTCACATGAGAGCTCATGCTCTGTCCCGGGCTCACTAACCCTTCAAGGGACCCAGCCTGCATGTGAGTCACATGAAAGCTCTTGCTCTGTCCCGGGCTCACTATTCCCTTCAAGGGACCCAGCCTGCATGTGAGTCACATGAAAGCTCTTGCTCTGTTCCGGGCTCACTAACCCTTCAAGGGGCCCAGCCTGCAGGTAAGTCACATGAGAGCTCATGCTCTGTCCCGGGCTCACTAACCCTTCAAGGGACCCAGCCTGCATGTGAGTCACATGAAAGCTCTTGCTCTGTCCCGGGCTCACTATTCCCTTCAAGGGACCCAGCCTGCATGTGAGTCACATGAAAGCTCTTGCTCTGTTCCGGGCTCACTAACCCTTCAAGGGGCCCAGCCTGCAGGTAAGTCACATGAAAAAAGTGATCGCTATCTCCATAAGACAAATCGGAACTATAGTATGGAATGTGGTGACACAAGAAACTGGTTTCACTAAATCTTAATTAATAAACAGTAATTTCCTCGCAACTGTCACCGTTACAGTAACACAAAGGATATGCTGTGCCGTGATACAACGCGGTGTGGTGTACGGTCATGTTCATGAATTACAAACACAGCCACCCGATACGCTGTAATCATGATCACAATGAAGTAGGCTGACATACAGAACATCCAACCGAATCACACATATTTCAATCTAGTTTAGTGATTTATGCGGTCTTCCCGTTAGTAAATTCCCTTATAACGTTAACATACTATTTCTGGTGAAACAAGATTCCTGTATAAGCCATACACAGTCCGAATATGAAGCATAAATGGTCATTCCCACGAAATGGCTCTTGTCATATCGCACTGACAGGAAGTTAAGCGTTAAATATTATTACGAAGTTAAGAATAACTGAACCTGAAACAACCAATGCATTACTTCAAATCGAATAAAAATGACTTCATTTTAGACATATTTATTATAAGGTTTATAGACAAAACAAAGGAACAAAATAAACTCCGTGGTTTTAGTCCGCATCGCGGATAGAGGTGTCACGTGGCCAGCGCAACGAATCCCCACGGCCGTTAATTTCGGTTTTCTAGACCGGAGCCGCTCTATTTCCTAGAAATAGCTTCTCAATTATCGTCACGAGGCTGAATGGACCCCGTCTCAGAACCGTCTCAGAAAATTTGGTAGTGCCGGGAATCGAACCCGGACCTCTGGATATGTTGCTAGGAACTCTGACCACTAGACCACAGAGGCGGTCACGTTTATAGGCATGATGATAAAATATATACCGAAAGTGAAGTACTAACCCAAGGGCCAGATGAGGTCACTTCGAAGTGAGCTCAGGTCGAAAGCTGTGACCTAACAATGATTTACGTAAGCAACACTGCAAGGTAACTGGTAACGGCCCAGCAGTCTACACTGATCGACAGAATTGCATTCTTCCTCGGAAAAGATAACCGAACGATAGCTTCTCAACTGCATTGGTGGTTATGCAGCGTCGGATTGCAGGACCATCAGGAAGAAGAAAGGACACGGTTAAGGTCTGTTTAGGACGGTACCATGTAACTTGCCTGATGGAACTGCGGAATATCATGAACAACTAGGCCAATATAGCCGGCATATGGGCCGAGAATGGAAGCCGGTGCACCCGAATACAAAGGAGTACTAACAGCAACACTTGGCACAACATAAATGGCCGTTAAAATACGCTGCAGATGGTCTTGTCTCAGTGTTAGGACATAGGTATGATCTGGCTTACAGTGCTGCTGCTTGCGCGGACTTCAGGCCTAAGGGTGGGTTTCGTCGGCGGCAGTCACTCTGTAACGCTCTATAACTGAATTCCTGTCTGGCGTTTCAAAGTTTTAGTATTGTCTATATGCCATTATGCAGATTATTGGGAAGAACAGATCTCGTGGATCCTGTTTCTGTACGATGGCATGGCAAAGATGTGGGTTGTATTGCCGACTTTCGGAGACCCTCATTCTGTCCCTGGCGATACTTACAGAACAGGGAGCATCAGCAGGAACCGGGATAGTGCTGTCGGTATAGCGAGCGACTGCCTACGGGCTGGACGACCGAGGGGTTGGAGTTCGATCCCCGGTAGGGTCAAGAGTTTTCTCCTCTCCACGTCGTTCAGACCGGCTCTGGAGCCCACCCATCCTCATATCCAAAGGGTACCGGGGGCTCTTTCCTCGGGGGTAAAGCGGCCGGTCGTGAAGCTGACCCCTCACCTCCAACTAGTGCCGAGGTTAAGAATACGTGGATCCATACATCCATTCCCTCATACATCTCCATGGCGTGAACTTTACCTTTCACGTTTACAGGTGGTATCACTGGGAACTGTTCAGTTGAAGTTGTCGTGTCGCAGCCAATGAAAAGCAGCAGAGAAGAATCAGACTTCTGTCTCTGAGAGAGGGGAGCTGAATAATTCACATGTCTGGAACAGTGGGACGCTTGAAAAGTGCAACCTGCGGGAAACCGTGCGCGTATGAAGCAGAGAAAATGGGACACAAAGCGAAAATAACACAGACAGTTGGATGTTTTTCTTCTCAGAGATAGTACTTAGCCTTGAAGATGCTGTCAGGAAAGATCTGCGGAACGTCCGCCATAAAGCCCACAACTACATGGGGCCATCACGCAGAAACAAGACTCGAATTAGCACCGACGGGCCGTGAAAGCCTGAACCCTACTATAAGAACAAGAGATCCTTATCTGGCACTTTAGGCCCAAACTGCTCGCCCTACTGACTTAGCATCAACGGCGGCAAGGAAGTTAACGAGCCGGCGCCTGAGAGACGCAACGGAGTGGCACTGTGTTCGGTTACACGGTGATCGTTAGTTCTTGCCGCTCTTCACGTAATAATATGGGGCCTGAGAGACGCAACGGAGTGGCACTGTGTTCGGTTACACGGTGATCGTTAGTTCTTGCCGCTCTTCACGTAATAATATGGGGCCTGAGAGACGCAACGGAGTGGCACTGTGTTCGGTTACACGGTGATCGTTAGTTCTTGCCGCTCTTCACGTAATAATATGGGGCCTGAGAGACGCAACGGAGTGGCACTGTGTTCGGTTACACGGTGATCGTTAGTTCTTGCCGCTCTTCACGTAATAATATGGGGCCTGAGAGACGCAACGGAGTGGCACTGTGTTCGGTTACACGGTGATCGTTAGTTCTTGCCGCTCTTCACGTAATAATATGGGGCCTGAGAGACGCAACGGAGTGGCACTGTGTTCGGTTACACGGTGATCGTTAGTTCTTGCCGCTCTTCACGTAATAATATGGGGCCTGAGAGACGCAACGGAGTGGCACTGTGTTCGGTTACACGGTGATCGTTAGTTCTTGCCGCTCTTCACGTAATAATATGGGGCCTGAGAGACGCAACGGAGTGGCACTGTGTTCGGTTACACGGTGATCGTTAGTTCTTGCCGCTCTTCACGTAATAATATGGGGCCTGAGAGACGCAACGGAGTGGCACTGTGTTCGGTTACACGGTGATCGTTAGTTCTTGCCGCTCTTCACGTAATAATATGGGGCCTGAGAGACGCAACGGAGTGGCACTGTGTTCGGTTACACGGTGATCGTTAGTTCTTGCCGCTCTTCACGTAATAATATGGGGCCTGAGAGACGCAACGGAGTGGCACTGTGTTCGGTTACACGGTGATCGTTAGTTCTTGCCGCTCTTCACGTAATAATATGGGGCCTGAGAGACGCAACGGAGTGGCACTGTGTTCGGTTACACGGTGATCGTTAGTTCTTGCCGCTCTTCACGTAATAATATGGGGCCTGAGAGACGCAACGGAGTGGCACTGTGTTCGGTTACACGGTGATCGTTAGTTCTTGCCGCTCTTCACGTAATAATATGGGGCCTGAGAGACGCAACGGAGTGGCACTGTGTTCGGTTACACGGTGATCGTTAGTTCTTGCCGCTCTTCACGTAATAATATGGGGCCTGAGAGACGCAACGGAGTGGCACTGTGTTCGGTTACACGGTGATCGTTAGTTCTTGCCGCTCTTCACGTAATAATATGGGGCCTGAGAGACGCAACGGAGTGGCACTGTGTTCGGTTACACGGTGATCGTTAGTTCTTGCCGCTCTTCACGTAATAATATGGGGCCTGAGAGACGCAACGGAGTGGCACTGTGTTCGGTTACACGGTGATCGTTAGTTCTTGCCGCTCTTCACGTAATAATATGGGGCCTGAGAGACGCAACGGAGTGGCACTGTGTTCGGTTACACGGTGATCGTTAGTTCTTGCCGCTCTTCACGTAATAATATGGGGCCTGAGAGACGCAACGGAGTGGCACTGTGTTCGGTTACACGGTGATCGTTAGTTCTTGCCGCTCTTCACGTAATAATATGGGGCCTGAGAGACGCAACGGAGTGGCACTGTGTTCGGTTACACGGTGATCGTTAGTTCTTGCCGCTCTTCACGTAATAATATGGGGCCTGAGAGACGCAACGGAGTGGCACTGTGTTCGGTTACACGGTGATCGTTAGTTCTTGCCGCTCTTCACGTAATAATATGGGGCCTGAGAGACGCAACGGAGTGGCACTGTGTTCGGTTACACGGTGATCGTTAGTTCTTGCCGCTCTTCACGTAATAATATGGGGCCTGAGAGACGCAACGGAGTGGCACTGTGTTCGGTTACACGGTGATCGTTAGTTCTTGCCGCTCTTCACGTAATAATACGGGGCCTGAGAGACGCAACGGAGTGGCACTGTGTTCGGTTACAGGGTGATCGTTAGTTCTTGCCGCTCTTCACGTAATAATACGGGGCCTGAGAGACGCAACGGAGTGGCACTGTGTTCGGTTACAGGGTGATCGTTAGTTCTTGCCGCTCTTCACGTAATAATACGGGGCCTGAGAGAAGCCGGAGTGAACTGTTCCATCCTCATTTTGCACTCACTTCTTTGTATTACATCAGAACCCACATTCACCAAGTGTTTACGTGCCTACAGTCGATGCAACTCCCCCGACAACATACGAATTAAAATTCAAAACTTAACAATAAGGTCCTGGAAGAATTTATGACACATTCCAATCCCAATGGTTCAAAGTATAAGGTGAGGCGAGCAATAATCACATAATAAATGCATGATTTAGCGATCTATTTTCAATAGCACACATGAAATCACGGCATGTTAACTCTGACAGATATAACCAAAACATTTCGCACCTCCGGTTTGTTTGTAACAGCACACGAAACTCGTAATATTTCATACAAAATTTGTAGGCACGTTTATGACCTATCTCCATAAAACACTTCTCATGTATTGCCCAAATGGGACATTGCATTATCGCCATTAGGCCTAGAAAGGAAGTTAAATACGGGCTTCGTGCAACAATCATGTGTTCTACATTGAACCAAAAAATAGACGTTAACAAATGGAGAGTACCTTTCGAAGATCTATTAGTACACAAAATTTAAGGTTCCTTGGAGTGGTACTGCCTCTTTCACCTCATGTTGATATAACTTAAGGCAAAAAGTTACAATAATTTAAAGTGATGTTCATACCAGCATTGATGAAAATCTGTCAACTTGTTGAAAGTTATCATGTCAAACAAGACACTAGGCATTGTGATACCACAAGCCTGCCTTTGCTTAGTTCTCTTACAAATGAAAAGGACATGCACTGTGCTGTGCTACTCAGGAAAAGCTGAACACCTTTAAATATTTATTCTGATATGCAATGCCGAATTAAATCAGGAGCAATGTATCGACGACAAAGGATAGTGCTAAGAACTTCCGAAATGTTCAACCTCCAAGTATACTGACAATTTATCGTATTCACAATAAAACTTTGGGTATCTAAAGATGCCGGTAGTCTTCAATAATCAGGATGCGTACACATGCACTTTGTACGAAATTCGAACCCATGCTCTTGACCATACAGAACACGGGAAAATGCAAAATATTAATTATAATTTCATATTAAATATACGTTTATATTCTAAATCCCTATGAAGTGTTAGTATTTCTTAATAACCAGAAGTTTCTTCTTTTCTCTGAGTTATACTAGGTCAGAGGTGTAATTGTGACCAAGAACCGAGGTCATGACAACGCATTGGCTAGTCTGGTCCGTCGCTGTGCTTAGAAGAGATGACAGAGGAGCACGGCGTGTTGCTGGAACGACTTCCGGATTTGATTTGATAAATACGGTGGCCCGATTACAAATCTAATTTTCAAGCTGGCAGGCAGGAATTCGCACCAGTAATTTATATTTATTGACCTAATTTCAGTTCATCTTGTTTTCTTGAAACTTAATACCAATATACGAGTATTTCCACTAATTTCCTCTTATGTCATCAGCTGGAGAGTAAGGGAAGATAGCAAATAGCTTAACGCATTCGTAACAAATTACGATACTTTTAACGGCACGCGGTAAGGTAGTTGGTTGAGACACTATGCTACAAGCCGGAAGGTCGCGAATTCGAGTTCCGATAAGGTGGATTTTTTTTTCAATTGACCTAATCCTTCCAGCGGCACTATGGCTCTGAGGTCGACTCAGTCTCTAAGGAAAATGAGTACCATGAATGCTCCTGGGGTTAAAGGGCGGCAGGCGCGTAAGACTGACAACCTCACCGCCATCTGTGAGCCGACTGTCTACAGAAAATGTGGGAGCCTCTACGTCTCACAACCTTATAGGCTTTCAAGACCTGTTACATGGATAGCTCTGCCTTTTCTACCTTTGAATATATTAATACAGTTTACTTTTTGGCATATACCGTTACTGGCTGTTTTTATGTCGAAAACTACCTTCGCAATGTTTCAACGAAAACGCATATAAATATATATTTTAAACTGGTCCTTATACCCAATGCTAGAAGTCACTGGAATAAATTAAAGCAACTGATTTACAACAATCTGGCTAAGAAATGGTTAAACTCTTAAATATAGCCATAAATAATGAATTTTAAAGGTTCCGGGACAGCGCATAATTTTTTTTTTTATTTCGCAAGCAGGACTGCTGATAACTTTTAAACCACTGTGTATTCTTTCCTTCACACATCCGCTCAACGAATCGCATTTTGTTTCCAAGAGTAACGATGCCACCTTTGTCTCATGCAGTCACAGAACCGCCTATTTACAACACTGCGTGGTTATTCTGCAATTTGTTCCAACGTGTGCAGCATTAAGTTTATATGTAGTCATTAAATCTCTGATTTGTTTGCCTCTCTGTGCGTATCCATTGTTCCTAATGACCCCCCTCGCCATGACCTCAACTTAGTGACGCTCTACTTACACCGTGACGTCACAACCCAATTCCCATATCTTACAACTACCCAAATTCAGATCTTGGGTAATCCATCAAGGTGACATGTCTGTATCATTATTTGTTGAATTCACGAACAGAAAATACGCCATAAATCCCAGATTCACAAACCAAAGTGAATGCAACTGACAAAACTGTCAGATTTGTGTCGGAATGGATCGGGTTCGAATTTCAATCGGTTTGCCTGGTTGTTTCAAAATATTCCACCCCTCCCTCTCCCCCTTCTCTCCCTCCCTCTCTCTCTCTCTCTCTCTGGGCAAATACTGAGTAATCATCTCCAAATGAGGCATGATCATGCCCTTCAAAGTTCGTAATAAAATTCTTACCTTAAGACACGCTACAGAGGAGGTATTTTTCTTTATTGCTAGTGGGGTGGGACTAAGTCCCTTGTACTGCGGCCACTTCTGGCCTATTGTACCAGCCCCAGATAGGTGTGTGATTGTGGAGCAATTGGTGGAATGAAGACTGGCAGTGGAAACCGAAGTACTCGAAGAAAACCTGCCCCAGCGCCACTTTGTCCACCACACATCCCACTTGACCAGACCCGGGATCGAACCCGGGCCGCCGCTGTACAGAGGAGGTAAGTTAAAGCTATCCCTGTAACAGGTCGTGGAGGCCCATAGAGTTGTGTGATATTGAGGCTCCTACATTTTCTGGACAATCGGCTCATAGATGGCGGTGAGGTTGTCAGTCTTACACGCTGGCCGCCCTTTACCCCCAGGAATATTCCTGGTACTCATTTCTATTAGAGTCGATCCCAGAGCCATAGTGGGTGGTACCCGGTTCGAATTTTGGCCACATTACAGATCATGCTAAGGATCTATGTTCTCATGACGCAAAGACAATCTTCAATAGAACTGAATTGCTTCCACGTTCTTCCTAACGCATCACATCGCTTCGCGCTTGATAACACATAACCAATGAAGCTGAAAAATAGTTATTAAATAGAACAGCCAACAGGAACAGAGCAAAAAAACTCGTAAGGTCGAGAACTGAGGTCCATTATCCTTCTCATGCATTTCCATTTCTCTGCTGTAGCAAGGAACATGCTGAAAATGGAGATTACTGGAACGCAGCAAACTGTAGTATGACGTTCCGCACCAGACCTCCGCCCGAATGCTCTCGTCCCAGGAACTGCTCCGTACAGGGCTTTGAAAGTAGTCTACATGCATCCATTGTTGCAAAGCAAATGATACAGGCCTACAATAATGACCTAAAGGCGAAAACAGGGCATTAACATGGGCTGAACATACAGTTCGGACACGGCAGGTCAAATCCTAGAGAATTCTGCGTCGAAATGTCTTGGAAGCGACGCCTTGGAAGACCAAGGAGATGGCAGGATAACATTAAAGTCGAATTTATGTAAACAGGTTCCAAGCGTATACGTAGAATGAAATAGCTCTCAATCGTAAGTAGTTACTATAGGATTCTGACGATGGTGTATAACACACTGATATGTTGGGATTTTGGACTTTATCCATCGTCCTGGTTTTTAAGATAACAAATAAAAAACACGACCATCCGCCGCATGTAAAAAGAGGCTTGATAAAAAGTCTCCACGACAGAGCCTCTACCATATGCCAAGATCGACGAGATTTGGCCAGAGAAATTAACAACGTGAGACACGATCTTCAGTTGAACGGTTATCCCAAAGGTTTTATTGACTCGGTCATTAATTCCAAGGGCAGTAGTCGTCCGAAGAAAGAGGAAAGCCCTCTGTGTTCTGTTTATATTCCATATGTGAAGGGTGTGTCTGAAAAGTTTAAACGGATAGGTAATCGATATAATATTAGGACCATCTTCCGTACGAAACACACACTTAGGAACTCCCTTATGAAAACTAGACCGAAAAGAGATCCGCAACAGACGGCACAGTGCGTCTATAGCATTCCCTGTGAATGTGGCAGAAGCTACATTGGCGAAACAGGCAGACCTCTGGCCGTGCGGCTCCGGGAACATAGGCATAACCTAAAAGAAGGTCTTCTAGAAAAATCTAAACTAGCCCAACATGCCTATGAAGAGGACATAGAGTAGGCTGGGATGAAGTTAAGATTTTGGATATTGAAAGCCACATCAGGTATAGGAAATACAAGGAAGCGGCCCATATGACATGCTCGGCCAACCCAATTAGCCAACCCAGTTTGGACTTTTCTCCCATTTGGATCCCCATTATCAGCAATGAAGTCACCAATTCACATAGAAGATCTGTATGACGTGATATATGCTTTCATTCCTCTCTATTAAGTTCTAAATTAGATAGACGTGATTTACTCCATGTTGACGCTAGTTAGACACTATTAGTTTTTGTTACTAGTTCTTCTTTCTATTCCATGCCGTGGGGTCATGGACCTGGCTAAGAGTTTAGTTTCGTGGCATAAATTTCTACAGATCTATCTATCCTGGTTCCACGCTTGTATGTATTTGCAACAATTTGTTATCAACATTTTTCTTATTAGCTCTCATGGACTTAGCCTGGTCTCAGGTGTTTATAATCTTCATGTTTTGTGACATCGGTTTGTCCAGTGATTGAGGCTAGCTCTTTCTAACGGACCCAACTGAATAGGTGTTTTCCTTCACCTGAGGACGGAAACAGATCCAGTTTCCGAAACGTTGTGTTTTTTATTTATCTTAAAAACCAGGACGATGGATAGAGTCCAAAAACCCAATATATCAGTGAGCTCTCAATCGTGTCCGTATGTGGTGTTGAACAATGGGTTCTAGAACCACAGGGTTACAATTACTAGATAATATTAATTTTAAGAACCGATCACGGTGGCCGCACGGTCTACGGCATGAACTCTCTTCGCTCGCTCGAACGCTGGGATTATGGGTTCGAATCCCACTCAAGGCATGGATGTCTGTTTGCGCTGTCCTGTGTTTAGGTAGAGGCCTTGCGGCGGGCTGATCGCTCGTCCAAGGAGTCCTAAAGAGATTACGAAAACGAAGAAAAGGCCAGGGTCCAACAAAGGGCTGTGGTGCCATTCATGAATGAATGAATTTTAACAAGATCCCAAGCGGCAGCATCGAATTCTAAAAATGAGATGACAGGATAATATTAAGATGCAATTTCCGGAAATAGTTTGTAAGAGTAGAACGTATATGGCACTGACTACGGTGACACAGCTTCGTTCGGGTATTGGCACAAGAGAGACAGCCCAGCACTTCAAACTCTGCAACTGGACTGTGATGGATAAGGGCCCTACGATGGACGTTTACCAACTACACCATGAAAGCACCTGGAGGAACGTGACCTCAATGTATGCTTTCCTGCTATTACAATGCCTTCATTAATATCTGCACATCGATTATCCGTGAGAATTTGAATCATGTGATGGGCGCTAAAGGTGAGGTAAGGAGGTTGGAAGCCGCTATGAAGCAACGACAGAGAATACGTGATTGTGGACACTAGTTTGTGTGTATGTAACAGTGAAATGTAAAGTGTAGTCACGCGCTGTATCAAAGAGTCCAAAAAATTCGACCATCAATCCAAAACCCGTCTATAGTCACATGCCATAATGTGACAATATTTTAAAAGCTGTATACTGGGCAATAAAAAAATGCTACAAGAAAGCTGCTCTCTAAGATCGGTTCAGTACTGGCTGTTAAAAAGAGTTTCAATTTGAGTTAATTTGCTTCATTCTATTCACACCGTAAAAAACGTTGCGGTGTGGTGGTCAGCATTTCAGCCTGTCTCAGTAGGTCGAGGTTGCGGATATCAGCCCAGATACCAACTAATCATGACTCTGATTCTCTGTGTATTCTTCATGGACAGTATCTTAAAATAAGCAGCAATCACTTCCTTCCACATCCTTTCCAATTCATCACTCACTCAACCTTCCACGTCATGTAACCTACGTAACTGATATAAAAAGAACATTGTTAAATAGCCCACGAATCGATCTACATCTTTCAATATAATTCTTCGATGAGTTGGTTACGTCAGCATTTTCCTAATGCAGCATAACAATTTCAGACCCTAGTAATCAGGATAATTAAACTTTTACGTAGCCTAGTGATGGTCTTCTAATTCATAAAACCATGGATTTGATATAATTATATATGAAACTATCTTGTTTCTTCTCATCTTTCTCCCTTTATTTCTTCTCATATTATCTCCTTCCTCCTCCTCCCATTACTGTAGCTTGTGGCGGAAGTGAAACGTCAAGAAAGCGTTCAGCGAAGTTCAGAATCTGTACATTTGGCCAGTATGGAATTCAAACGCTAGGCGCGTGGCCGAAGTTCTGCCCTAACACGCAAAACTGTGCACTTACGGCCCAAATTGGATACACAGCCGTCTTCGAGTCGACATGGTCTCACAAGTACAGTGCGTTCGGTTAAGGAGGAAACCGCAACACCGCTGACCCGGCCCAACATTCCTCACAGATTGCTACTGTAACTGCTGATAGCAGGATGAGTCATTAGCGCTGATAAACGCGCGCCGTTACAGTTACAGCAGCAATATGTGAGGAATATTGGGCCCGGTCAACAGTGTTGCGAAGTTTCCTCCTTGACTGAACACCCTGTATATTACATACGTATTGTTTTCTTACGGTAGCGTAGCATTAGCCGCTGTCTCTGTGAATCAGTGAAGCACTGTTAAGGACGTTTCAATTAATGACGGTGATCGATGAAAGAGAATAACCTATTAAGAGAAAGGTTGACATGACCAGTAAAATTCCTGTGAAACCTAAGCAAAAGGAAGTTATTGCTTCGCAATTGGAATTATTCAGAGTCGACCGTGAAAAAGGAGATAGCAAGTTCGTCAGAAACTTACTTCTCACCATTTCGACACGGTGCTATACCCACAATACTGTGCAATGAATGTGTCAAGTTTCCCAACGTAAGTCATTTTTTAAAAGACTGTGAAATGTGAGAAGACTGTGATTTGGCTTCCTTGAATTAACATATAGCTTATGTAAGATCTTTGGCTGCAGCCATCTGCTCACGCTGGTACCTCGCTCGCGGATTTTTCTACCCTGAAGATGGAGGCGCTAGTTCCTCCAAAATGTCGGTTCACACAAGATCCACATCCCAGAAGACGGCATTCTTCAACATAAAGCTTCACTTGATATTGATATAAAATAAGGGTTATATTCCGCCGAGATGGAAAATTAGACCGAATGCTTTCAATGTGGGCCCACTTCAGATTTACCCGAAATCCGTTTAGTAATTTTTGGGGATGAAACACTAGGACAAAGACATGAGAGCCCCACAAAACTAAGTGATGAAGCCCAGTAAAGTCAAACCGAGAGGTCACACAGCCCCTGTTGTCAGAATATGCCCTCAATGCACTGACCTATGAAACAAAGACGTGAGAAATCTCGGGACACTAATTAATGTACTTTTGTTGTCACTTTGAAACGTCGCTGATGCACGCAGGCGTCATGGTCACGGACATGAAATCTTAGAAAGTCAAGGCACGGTACCACTGCCAGAAACTCAGTTACGTGATCTAACTATGAAAACGTCAAATCCGTACATATGACGAGCCAACGCATTCAAAAGAGATACGTGTAACACATTCTAAAGGAAACGAAATTCAGACGGGTTAATAGCATCAAAACGGGACTAACAGGGGCATTTACAGTTGAACACGCGACACAAAACTAGCAACTACATAGGCCTATATCAACATTTGGGCCCATCTTTTATACCACGTACGAATTGATTTTGTGGGATGTGTCAATTCTGAAACTTTTATAAACTTAAATATGAGCAAATTAATAAGTATCAAGGCACAGCAAGTGCTAGAGTTTGATACTTAATTGTTTCGGCCACTACTGGCCATCATTAAATTGTTGCACTTAATTGGCCTTGCAACGGCTCAGAATGCCCCTTATAAAAATTAAATCAGACTTGTATAAAATATAATTTATACTGGGGCCGATAAGGTGCAAAACAAAACTTGACCAACACCAAATTTTATAAAAATCCGTTAACTACTCCAGCAGCAAAAGTATACAGGTTAACGGATATGTGTTCATTTTATGAACTTTGTACAAGTGACGCATCATACGGGTTTACTGAATGCCCACACCGCTACTGTGTGTTCCCACTGTCAAAATGAGCATACATGAGACCCACTGATAATTTTAGACTGAACTACACGAACAACACAATTCATATTTCACTCATGCATTACACAACGAAGGCAAATGCTTCAGTTAATACACAGCTGGGCACACGTGGCGTAAGTACCGCGAATTTCATGTACCTATAGTACCCGTTATTACAAACATGTTAGCATAGTTTCCTGATGGAGTGCCCTGTTGACATACATGACAATACTGCGTACTAATGTAACTCTTTCTAGAAGATGGGCGTAATTTAATTCAGGCCTTGTGTGGGAATTAATTTCTTGTAGCGAAAAATGGTTACTTCCCCCTCTACGTTTTACAACAGCACTCCGTATCAGAGTACATTGTTTCCACGTGCATTTTCGGCGATTTGACCACAATTGTTCTGTATATATTTGACGAAGACGTTAATAATATTAAGTGCAACCCTGGTTTTTATTATTTCAAGGGACGTTAATGGTCACGATGGTTAGTATTACTATCACTACTACTGGTTACTGAGACCGCCTCTGTGGTCTAGTGATCGGAGTTCCGGGCTACAGATCCAGAAGTCCCGGGTTCGATTCCCGGCGCTACCAGATTTTCTGAGAATTAGTGGGTCTGGAACGGTGTCCACTCAGCCTCGTGACGATAACTGAGGAGCTATTTCAAGGAAACAGCGGCTCCGGTCTATAAATCCGTGATTAACGGCCGTTAGAATCTGTTGCGCTGACCACGCGACACCCTCTACCCGCAAAAGTTGGCAATAACTTCGCCGACAAGCGGCGGTCGCTCGGTCGGTATAGTTCGCTTGCGGACTAAAGCCAAGGAGTCCTTTTTTTTTTTGCTACTGGTTACTGAAGTCATTGGATTAGAAGTGAGGCCCGCACCTCCCAAGTTCGTGTATCCGCCATGTTGTTAACAAGAATTGTAGGAAATCAAATATGAGCTTAGTATGGTCTCCAACAGCATACAATTCATATTAAATTTCATCTGGCGGTTCTGAAGTTGAAACATGCGGAAGGGCCAGACAGATCTCTCCCATGCTTTTGCTTTACGCACACCGTGCAAGAAATGCATAGTAACGAACTGAAGCTGATGTTGCACTGAAACCAGAAAGACAACAAATGGTACGCAAAGTATATGAAGTCGATTTCTTAAAATTAACGACGCCCTGCATCGTCGCCAAGGTAAGCTGCATACAAACGTGTGTGATGTCAATCTCTAAAATTCATCTCAATCCGTACTGCCGTGCTAACCAGAAAAGGAATACAAATGTTATGCATAAGTGACCTAAGTCGTTAAGGCGCTACAAAATTGCGACGTTGCTATATTTTCTGGGGGGTTACTTAACGACACCGTCAGTATCCAGGCTACACAAAATCGAATGGCGTAAAAATTGGTAAATAGTGAATTGAAAACCGGAGGCAATCGTGACTTAACCGAGGTGCTATTGTGGCATTTTGTAAAGCGATGAGGCAAATCACGAAATGCCTCAATCAGGACTGGTATCCCGACCAAGATTTGAACCGGGCACCTCGAGAATACAAGCGTATAGTGCTGCTGTTATAAGAGCCTGCTCGGTTGTTTTTACTGTTGCTGCTGCAATATCATTGTGGTTCTGTATGGGTGTGAAACTTGGTCTCTGACATTAAGGGAGGAACACAGACTGGGGGTGTTTGAGAACAGGGTGTTGAGAATATTTGGACCGAAGAGGGATGAAGTGACAGGAGGTTGGAGAAAACTGCATAATGAGGAGCTTCATAACTTGTATTCTTCTCCAAGTATAATTAGAATGATCAAGTCAAGGAGGTTGAGGTGGGCAGGTCATGTAGCACGAATGGGGGAGACGAGGAATGCGTACAGGATATTGGTGGGAAAGCCAGAAGGAAAGAGACCATTTGGAAGACCAAGGTGTAGGTAGGTGGACAATATTAAAATGGATCTTAGAGATATAGGATGAGACGGTGTGAATTGGATTGATCTGGCTCAGGATAGGGACCAGTGGAGGACTCTTTTGAATACGGTAATGAACCTGAGGGTTCCATAAAATGCTGGTAAGTTCTTGAGTAGCTGCAGATTTGGCTTCTCCACAAGAAGGGCTCAGCTCCATAAGTAAGTACTGCAATATTGTTATCATTATGAATATGTTTGGCCTAGGAATATTAAATATGGCACCGGTAGTATGAAAATGTTATACTGATACAATCGACGCGTGTTTCTATAAGCAACCATAACGCCTATGTAACTCTCGTGGCGGCGCCTGTGAAGACTACCACCTTCTGGGTGTGACAGACACTCCATGGCCTTGCAGAGCCTTGCACGTAGCATATCATGTGCGCGACCAGTTAAATGTTCATGGCACGCCTCTTCTAAATTTTAACTATAGTCGTCCGGTTCCATAAAAAACACTGGGTGAGGTAAACGAAGACAGACGACATATCAGCTGGGGAAACGCAGAAAGTGACACGATTACGTGTGGTCAATGCAACTTTCTTTCCTACCAGTGTGCAGCACAACATATCCGCCCTTCCCAGTGGAATCGCATCACTCGCTCACCCTAACATGGCCGCTTGCAAGTGACGTCTGAGGAACTTGCCAACCTACAGAATGGTCCAAAAGTCAGTTAATTCATTAGCAAAATGTGCACTAAAATACTGACATGTCAACGCATTACCAGCCAAAGGCTCGGTAAACACCCCGCGATACGCGCATGCAATAATATGACGAATATTTATTGCGCGTTGCTAAGCAACAGTCAGCGATTCACAACGCTGCGTTCTACAGAATGACTGGCAGGTTTAAATCTGAGCACACCAGTTAATATGAGAGAATGTTTTAAGTTAACTGACTTCTGGCCCATCTGTATATCAGCTGAAGAACACGCGACGCCATATTTTCTCTTTCCCATGTTGTTTCTCGTACTCTACATAAACAGTGAAGGCAACCCGTGACTGACTCGATATTATATTTTATCTGAAACACCTTCGGTCTTGGGTTACTATTTGTAAAACAAAAATGGAAAAGTTTGCTACAGTAGAGTACACATATTTTCCAAAGGCGTTCCTTGCGACTGTCGCAAGGGGAAGCTGACGGTTTCAATCGCAAAGAATGCCGTCTTCTGGGATGAGGCGCCGTTCCTCCGAAACTTCGGTTAACACAATATCTACACAGGAGACGGCACTCTTCATAGTCAACGCCGTGAAAACCTCAAAACTTACGCACTTTTCATACAGTTGTCTTCTGGGTGTGACTGTCATACTGAAAGCGTAGTCAAATAACCAACAACAACAACAACAACAACAACAACAGGTGGCTTCCAACATTTCGGAGAACGTACAGTCTCTGTCCTCTGTAGATAGCAGCACTTTCCTCCGAAATGTTGATACCAAGTGGGCTGGTATAATGGTAACGTCCTGCACTGTTATACCAGCGGTGTTGTTCGAATCTCGGTCAGGACACCGGCTGTCCCGACTGAAGGTTTTCGTGTTTTTATTCAGTCCCTCCAGTTAACTCCGG
The DNA here is from genome assembly GCF_002891405.2 of Cryptotermes secundus. Classification (NCBI taxonomy): domain Eukaryota; kingdom Metazoa; phylum Arthropoda; class Insecta; order Blattodea; family Kalotermitidae; genus Cryptotermes; species Cryptotermes secundus. Next base: position 110,339 of record NW_019738875.1, read on the forward strand.
GACAGTACTTAGATAAGACCACAGCGGATTCCTTTAAATCCTTTCCGGTTCATCATTCGATGCTACAGAGTCCAACTTCTGTCAGCGTTGTAAAATGGCCATAAAAAAGATAAAGACATGTTGATACCCATTACCAGATCACACGGCGTCATACTCCAGAAAGGACGTCTATTCTGTTAAACCGCTTATTATGTCAGATTTTTAATCCCGCGTGATTTATCTTACATAATAGTTCAAACGGCGAAGCAATTTCGAACCATGAAGCAACATGAATGACATGGATACGTACAACTTTCGTGGTAAAATGACAGTACTTCATCCAATAGCCGGTTAATTTACAATCCATTCAACAAATGACGACAACTTACGTTACGTTAATACTAAAAGCGTAAAAGGCATGAAAGGGCATGGACTGTGAACCGTAAACCGTTATTACATATAACACGGGTTTCATATTTTGCATAGAAATCACATAATCACTTGATGAGTGGCATTTACAAAAAAGCGGGGAATTAAATCAAAGCATATGACGGAGGCCTACGTTTCAGTGCCGTCCCACGGTGGCACCAGATGGACGCAAACGGTCAGCTTCACACTCCCGCCGTTTTACCACTGGTGAAAGTGCTACTGGTACCCAGTGCGTTGGAGAGTGGAAGAGTTTTCTAACCGTTGTGGATGAGATGGCAAGAAGATAACTCGGTGTAAAAAAGGTAAAGGTATCCCTGTAACAGGCCGTGAAGGCCCATAGGGTTGTGAGACGTCGAGGCTCCCACGTTTTCTAGACAGTCGGCTCACAGATGGCGGTAAGGTTGCCAGCTTTACGCGCTGGCCGTCCTTTACACCCCAAGAAGATTCCTGGTACTCATTTCTGTTATAGGCTGAGTCGACCCCATGGCCATAGTGCGGCTGGAAGGTTTAGGTCAATTGAAAAAATCCACCTCATCGGGATTCGAAACCGCGACCTTCTAGCTTGTAGCATGGTGACTCAACCAATTACGCTACCGCGTGCCCCAAGCTGCACATATTACCTTTCCATAGGTTGCAATGTTCCTTCCCAAACAAATTCCAAGAAATACGTAACAAACACAAAACATCCAAACAATTTTCCGTGAAACTCGCCTTTTCCCCTTCTCATTTCCTTGTTAGTGTCCTTCATATTAGTTTCCTGTCTCTGTCCTCGTGACCACGAGCAATTTTCAGTAAGAAAGAATTACATTTAATCTAGATTTCGTTTTAGGCAGACTTACTGCAAATAGTTAAGTACTCGTAACTGAAACGTACAAACACATCATCATCCTGACCCCAGACCATGAGCAGTGTGTACACCGCATTCAGCATTATGATACTCTCACGTGTGGTAGGTGACTGTCAGTCTGTTCGAGAAACACACTCCCTCAAATTTCCGGGGTGAGGCACTATGCTACAAGCCTGAAGATCGCGGCTTCAAATCCCGACGAGGTCACTGGATTTTTTTCAATTGACCTAATCCTTCCAGCCGCACTATGGCCCTGGGGTTGACTCAGCCTCTAACAGAAATGAGTACCAGGAACATTCTTGGGGGTAAAGGGCAGCCGGCGAGTAAGGCTAACCACCTTGCCGCCATCTATGAGCCGATAGTCTAGATAACGTGGGAACCTCAACATCTCACAACCCTATGGGCCTCCACGGCCTCTTACAGGGATAGCTTTACCTTTTTTACTTTTACACCGTCCATGTGTCAATTTAGCTGTTCCAGACAATACTTAGTTTTATTTGCTGCGTTAAGTGACTTTTAATACTACGAGGGGCGTTCCGTATATAATGCCTCCTATTTTTTTAAAGAAAACTACAACAGATACAGAAACCATAATAACGTAGCTAAACAGAGCAAGATTTCAGCTACTTCGTAGAAAGCGATGCGTGATGTGAACGCAGAATTTTTGAAGCAACTCTCTCACAAGCAGTTTGTTTGTTCAGTTCTACGCTCAGCCGAATGAGAAATGGAAGAGTAACTATGAATTAGTGAGGCACTGACGGTGCTTTACTGCAACGCAACTCACAATCGCCTGAAGAGGCGGAGAACTATGGAAACCTGCGTGCAAAACCTCCCAGACCGAATGTGGGGCCTAGCCGTGATACAGTTCTGGTGGTTAGTCGCCGGCTTCCCACGGCGGCGGCGCGGGTTCGAGTCCAGGCCAGGTCATGTGGGATTTGTGAACAAAACGGCATTAGGGCATGTTTTCTCCGAATACTTCGGTTTTCCCTGTCAATTCTCATTCCAACGACTGCTCACACTCATCATGGGCTGGTACAATAGGCCAATTAGTGGCCGACGTACCGAGTAGACTCAGTCTCACCTCACCCGAAGAAACTAAAAAGAAGAAAAAAAGGATCTACAAAGCAACATATTTAACGTAAATGAGGGTGGGGTCTTGTAGCCAGAGCATAGATCTGGCCACTGATTTCCACCTGCAGCCTAGACACAGAATGAGTGAAGCTTCCGTCCTTGATAACCTTCATGGTACAGTGCTGAAGAACCACAAGTCCAACGCTATGCATACACGCACCGAATGTCACAGTATAGAGGTTAACATGCTTGTTTAGTATTTCGGAGCTCCCACGTTCGAGTTAAGACCCGCAAACCGACTATCCCAAATAAAACTTTTATTTCTTCATTACACCCTGAAAAATGAGCCGGGATAGTGTAGTCGTTATTGCGAATGCCTACGGGCTGGATGACCGAGGGGTCGGAGTTCGAGTCTCAGTAGGGTCAAGAATTTCTTCTCCTCGTCGTCCACACCGTCTCTGGGGCCCACCCAACCTACTATACAATGGGTACTGGGGATTCTTTCCCCCGGGGGTAAAGCGGCCGGGGCGTGAAGCTGACCACTCACCTCCAGCTAGTGCCGAGGTCAAGAAAATGTGAATCTATACATCCAGCCCCCCATCGTCTTCCTGGGGCAGTGCTTAATTAGTTAAGCACAGGGACAACTTTACCTTTTACACGCTGAAAAATGTTGAGGCAGTACCTCGAAACAGGCCATGGCCAGTCATTGCCACATTCTTTCCAATTTGCCATTGACAACAGCCCTCCTATCGACGCTGTATAACCTATGAAATTATATAAACTACAACATTAACCACATGACGAGGTTATTGGGAAAACAAACAAGAAAGATTTTATCAGTCTGAGGAACTTAGGAAACCACACGAAGAGAGACATATTGACAGACTGGTCTCACTTGAGGACCTGTGTAACAAAATACAGTTAATTCTACGCAGTGTGGCGAGGTAGAGTACTTAGCCACGGAGAGTTGGGAAGTGGGCCACACAATTCGGATGCACTGCTGCTACAGCCTGCTTTTGTGCTGATCTGTCGGAGAAATGCAAAGAAGCTTAAGTAGTGCACTAAGCGGGTCATAAGGCGACAAGCTAGCAACTGTGCCTTTGAAAACAGCCCAATCCCCAGAAAAATGATTCTGAATAGAAAGTCAGAACACACGTTCACATTCGCTTGATAACATACACGAAATCAGCTGTTCCTCATTTAATCTGGTTATGACCACAAAAATGACAGGAAATTGTAACACGCAGTTTTTTAGTTATTGTTCATTTTCTTCGTGTCTTCATCTTTTTGTGTAAGGCACGTTAACTTGCTCCGTAATCGTACACCTGGTGTCCGGATGAAAGGTATCCAAAATAAATATATATCGGAAATTGTCATACACGTATCCGGCTTATGTCATCGAAAGGAAAAACTCATTTCTGCCACCATGTTAGGAATCACGTGGACAAAGAGATGGCTACGAGATAGATAGGCAGAGGTGGACCAATTGCTTGGCCTCCTAGGTCGCCAGATTTTTTTCTTGTGGCGTTATATGAAGAACATTGTCTGCCAGGTTAAGATCAACGACCCTCAACACCTGAAAGCCCGCATAAGGGACGCTGTGGCTACAGTAACACCAAACATGCTGGATCGTCTGGATATTTGTCGTGCCACCAAGGGAGCCCACATTGAATTTACTGAGAAAGTTACATATGCACAAAAAAACTCTGATAGTTTCCCTTTGTAATGGTGTAACTCATAAATGTGTATAATAAATGCTTTCTGAGATATAATTATTTTATTTTGGATACCTTTCATCCGGACATCCTTTACTTAACTAGGCCGATATAAACAAGAATTAAATTCGCCCTACAACTTTTAATATAGACCTCCCCCCCCCCGAGAATACCGGCTGTAGTCGAAAGACGAAACAAGCGGCTGACAGGTATGACCGCATCATCACTCGCTTGTCTTACGCGCGTTGTTCAGAGAACGGATAAAGATGCTACCCATCCCATGTCGGAAGAACAGAACGTATCACAGCTCAATCTTCCGCATCGCGTCTACGCGCCCTTCCAATGACGAGCGACTGTGTGACGCCGAGTTGACTGGTATGTCGGTGTCATTCTGGGCGTAGGTTGGGGGATAACTGGTTCATATGTCTGTCATATTACCGGCAAACTTAACTGAGAATTTTTGTGAATTTCCCAAGCGTTCTGGGGCCACTTACTGCTTGGATTTCCTCTGGCGGACCACTCAGTACTAAATGAAATATTTTAAGAATTTTGAATGGAATGACAGTGAAATTTAGTCAACTGTTAAAACCCCCGTGACTTTTAGAATGAAAATCCTATAAAGGTTCTACCATCCCGATCGTGTATTTATAATAAAAGACCTTAAGAGGACAACTTGAAATGGTGGCCAGCGGACCGCGAGTTTTCGATACTCTGCTTTAGGTGAATTAACGACGTTCCTTGGAGGTTGAAATAAAGTTACATAATAATAATAAATAATAAAGATAATGTACTTCTTTTGGCTTGTTTTGGACTTCATCCATCGTCTGGTATGTAAAAGACAAAAGACCACAACGTTTAGGAGACTGGGTCTGTCTCCGTCTTCAGGTGGGTGGGGATAAACCTACTCAGTTGGGCCCGTGATTGAGACCAGCTCTTTCTAACGGGCCCAACAGAGTAGGTTTACCCTTCCCCACCCACCTGAAGACGGAGACAGATCTAGTCTCCGAAACGTTGTGGTCTTTTGTCTTTTACATACCAGACGGTGGATGAAGTCCAAAACAAGCCAAAAGAAGCACAGTATACACCATCGTTAGAATCCTTTCAAGTCTATCCAAATAAAGATAATGTCCAAAAAACGATGCTATAACTTGAAGCCGGTGAGGGGCGTGCTAGTGACGAGACAGCTGACTGCAACGAATGGAGGGGAAAGCGGTGACCCACCCATGCGCTCACTGAGGAAATCGTATTTCCCCCCCCCCCCCAAAGAACCGAGTATTAGTCGCGTATTTTCCGCCTTGCAAATCAATATAGTTGAATACGTCGTAGTATACTGGCTTAGCGATGAAGGCTCGAGAATTCTACTGGGTTTGAATCTCGGTCCAGTCTCCACCTGTCCTGGTTGCAGTTTTAATGGTCTCTCTTCTGCCTTGCTCGCTCATTCGTTGGTTCAGACGAAAATTAGTCATAAAAATGGAATAACGGTATTGGTTAACAGGCTTACGGTAATTATATTAAAAGTAACGCATCTAATTAGTTCTAATGTGGTGATTCCAAGCCTGCGCACAAAATATTTCCGTCACGTCACAATTCTGTATATTGAATTTTGAACCAAAACATTAGTTTTTCTTGCGCTTTAGAATTTCTACCTTCTCATGTACGTAATATATGTGCGGAAGTATTGTACCCATGAAAAAATCACTCTCTAGATTTTGAAGGATTTACACATTTTGGTTTCTCCTGAATACAAAAAATTGGTTGTTGGAAATACGTCTGCGTCTCTCCGGCGCCTAACGATTGGATGGATTTTATTCGTATTCGATTGGTCTATGTCTGGTGAATATGAAGATTCTAGTTTTAAAAATAGCGGCCCTTCATATGGGCCCCAAAAAACAAAATGGTTCCTCCCACCTCTCTGAATAAAACTGCATAGGTGGTATACGCAGAAAAATACCGGCACGCGAACTACGGACCCAGATGTGAAATCCCGATTATGTCGAATGTGACTTTACTGGCCGCACGGATTTAATTATTTGGTATTCAGTAACCGGCAGTAATCTGCCGATTAACAGTCGATTACGCATCAATCAGTTCGTATTCGAAATGGAGACGCAGTGTTTCCTGTGAGGTAGGAACGGAATCTCTATATTATTTAAATGATGTTAGCGAGCCCTCCTCAGAACCTCGACAACTACCGTGCAAAGCTCGAAAGTATGCCTACTGAGGCCGCCGACACAACGTAATAAGTTAAATGTCAATAAAATACATTAATATCAATAAAAATGTCAAGAATTTTAATCAATTTTACTATCTCATTCAACCAATGATATTTTTATTTCGAATTTATAACATCACAGGATGCAAAAAATAAGAAAAACATACTGATATGTTGGGATTTTGGACTTTATCCATCGTCCTGGTTTTTAAGATAACAAATAAAAAACGACGTTTCGGAAACTGGATCTGTTTCCGTCCTCAGGTGAAGGAAAACACCTATTCAGTTGGGTTCAGTTGAATAGGTGTTTTCCTTCACCTGAGGACGGAAACAGATCCAGTTTCCGAAACGTCGTGTTTTTATTTGTTATCTTAAAAACCAGGACGATGGATAAAGTCCAAAATCCCAACATATCAGTGTGTTATACACCATCGTCAGAATCCTATAGTAAGAAAAACATGCAAAATATTACCGCAGACGTACCAGGCCGTTGGCTTGTCATGTCCAACCGATTTCTCTCCTCCCACTCCGTCCACCCTTTTCCTTTCTAGCTGTAAAGGGTTACGATATACAGCTCCTGTTTCAAACAGCTGTTAACGTGGAGAACAAGTAATGAAATACTGTACGAGGAAACGCCATTTCCCGTTCTGTTCGGTGCCATTAACTTCGCAACAACCGATTCGTATCTGCAGTAAGTGAGATGTGTGGACAAGAAACGCGCCTATAGAATACATGGAGTGTGCCTTTTCGTCTTATTAAAGCAGTAAAACGTAAAACGGCCTTGGCTACAAGCATCACACGAATCACACATTAAGAATATACGCCACTGGCATTGGGACACGCCTAATTTGGAGAAACTTTCAGCATTGCACGAACTGAATACTGATACCTCCCGCTGATATTCAAAGAACGTCTAGCTAAGTCTATAAATGCATTCACAATAGAAAATTAAATACCGTCTGCTAGGTAAAAGTGCTGATTCATGCTCTGAATTACAATATGGGTTGTGGTAGTCAGTAGGCAACACGGCGTAACTTGATGAAGTGCATGCAAGCTGGATCCATGAATGAAAACGGGGGGGGGACCGAACTATTCTGCTTGTAGGCATCCACGGAAATGTCGAGAAGTACTTTATAAAGACAGTATACGGCCGAAGACGTCACCCAACTTCACATCTCTCTCAATGCTAACAAAGGAGTCATGGGAAACTTAACTTCTAACAACATACATGACGTTACATCCCAGAGGATAGAACTCTTTACGAGGTCCACTTTTCTTCAGATTCTTCAGTTTATATGAGACTACAAGAGTGGACTCTATACATTAATCATTATACAGAGTGGCTAAAAGGTCCTGAAACACACAAATTTATCTTTTCTTTACAGGTAAAATTCTAAAATGGAGCAGTCACTAACTACTGAACACAAAGTCGAGCTGATATTTATCTGTGGATGGTCTGAACTTTCCCGGGGTGCAACCAGATTACAGGCCAATTAACCGGTCAACCAGATCGATGGTCATGCAGCAACTGATTTGGATGGGAAGCGTCACGATCGCTCGCGAGGTGGATGACCCGTAACAGTGACCAATAAACAGACATCAACAGTGGTGCTGGGTCAACTTGTCACCTGAAAGAAATCGGCACAAAAAGTGGCGCAAAAGACGGGAGTAAGCCATCAATCTAATCAAAGGATGCTAAAGGCCCATCACTTTCACTACTACAAGGTGCATTTGGTGTAGGATCTATACGGTTAGGACGTCGATCGTTGAGTGAAGTTCTGCGAACAGTTCCTGAGTCAGAGAAACCTCATACCACATGGGCAACTCTGCACCTCACTACTTGTACGAGCAGACGACACACCTCTCGTTACTGGGTAGATAAAAACCCACGCAGAATGGACGAAACCCACGCGTGATGGTATCAGTTGGTATATGCAACGACAGAATCATCGACCAATACTTTGACAAAACTAGCATTCGTGTAACATGCCCAAATATGCCACAAACATTCCTCTTCACCAGTTTTAGAAGATATGCCTCTGATAGCACTGAATGAAGTTTAGGTTCCAGCAGGAGGCGCCCCTCCCCCCCAACTGTGAGACTCTTGTGCCGCAATTCCTGACCAAGACATTCCCAAACAAGTGAACATGGCAGAGATATCCTGTTGAGAGGCCAGCCAGGTCCTCGGACTTTTTCTTTTTTTCTGGGGGGGGGGAGATACCTTAAATCTGTTGTTTATGTTAACAGACCGAGGAAGACTGATGAGCTGAAAGCCAACGTAATACCAGAATGTGCCAATACTGATACGGCAATGAAACAAAGAGTTCGATTAGTTAGGAAGTGCATACTGACTGCAAGAAAACCAATCTGAACATTTATTGCCACTTCACACCCACGACGCTGGACTTCTGGGCCACTTGTACAATTACTTTCTATTCATATTGTCCATCAGCGCAGTTTCCGATCACGTGCTATCTGTCAGGTATAACCTCAAGCTTCAGCATAACCGCCCTGTTTATAACTCTTGCCATTTGTAGCGCGGGTCCTACAGAATGTATAGGTATGTTTACGATCCATCTCTATACTAAACTTCAATTTTCTGCGCCAATGTTTCATTATCATGCTAATCATCATCAGTCCGAAAGTTGAACACGTAGTTATGCGTGACCGCCATTTTGTACATTCTACAAAACAACACAACAAAAAGAAGAATGACGTCTTCTTGGATGTGGCGCCGTGCAGATATTGTGTAAACCGACGTTTAGGTTGATGTTAAGAAACTGGTCATGAAAACTGTGGCTGCTACGGACGAAACCAAACAAAAAATTTATCTGGGTTTTCTGGGAAAAAAAACACAAAAGGAATGAGTTGTTTAATTATGCAATATGAATATTTCTGAGGCCCAACGAAACAAGAAGGCACTTTCTGGAACCCGAACCACATTTCAGACAATCACAGAAGCATGAGAACACGAACAAACTAACACAGATTTGAATTCGACACAACGATAAATTATTTTCAGTACAGAGACCATACAGCGTCGGATGGCGGGGTCACAGAGGAATGATGACGAACGGAAAACTTTCTGAAAGGCCGTGGCCTATTCGAGGTATTCTCCCGTCCATATTCGAACCGAGTACATCCAGAATACAAGTCTGGAGCGTTACCTCTAGATCAACCTGTTCGGTGTGTCCGACAATGAATTACTTCTTTAACGAAACTGACGATCAGAGAGCGACACGATCATTCAAACAATGGAACATTCATGAGACCTCCGACTGTTGCAGTTACATCTGTGCTAGAAGGTTTCCGGTGGCTATGAAATCCATTTATGTTCTTTCTCCCACAGTAAGGACTATTAAAAATAACAGTATGAGGATCTGACATTTCAAGAGACACGGGTTTCAAATATATGAATTCAAAGCCAGAAAGTATCACACTGCCATTGCATAGGGTCGAACTGAAGACTGTCTGTCATTTAGGAAAGAAATAAAATTTCTGCAGTATATTTTGAGGTAAATACAAATTAAACGGGGGCACGCGGTAGCGTACTTGGTTGAGGCACTATGCTACAAGCCGGAAGGTCATGAGTTCGAGTCCCGATGAAGTGGTTTCAATAGACCTAATCCTTCCAGCCGAACTATGGCCCTGGGGTCGACTCAGCCTCTAACTGAAATGAGTACGAGGAATATTCGTGGGGGTAAAGGGTGGCCGGCGCGCAAGGCTGACAACCTCACCGCCATCTGTGAGCCGATTGTCTAGAAAATGTGGGAACCTCAACATCTCACAACCCTATGGGCCTCCACGACTGTTACAGGGATAGCTTTACCATTTTACCAATTCAACGTGTGAAATGACTAAGCGAAATAAACACCTCTGGATAACTGGTCTCGAGGACGAGATCTGAACGCGAGACCTTCGGAATACTAAGCAGGAATGTCAACACTACAGCGACATGACATGAGTCTTTTCTGATTCTGGGATAAAGTAAACGTAGACCAAGGTTCGATTTACTTCCCGGTTATTCAATGGGCGTTGGAACTGTACATGGGAAGATAATCACAAACAGTGTGTAAGTAAGGATTTCGCCTCAACTCGCCATTCTCCTGAAGAGACTGAATAAAACTATGAGAAACCCCAGTAAAGACAGTCGGTAACCTGACCATTATCTGGACCAGCTATCTCTTTGAGCGTTACCGCTACAACCGCCTGATCGGTTGCCGATCAAGGCAATCGCCTGGTCTGTAGGCCTGCTTCAATATCTCAGAGGTTCTGGAGTATTAGGTAAGTCGTGTCAGACACGGCAGGACACAATATAGACCAAGTCAAGCCGGTGTGAAAGAAAACGTGAAAAAGAGGCACTGTGAGGGAAGGGGGAGCGGCACACTAATGTAGTCACCTCGATTTTACAGTCAGTGAGCAAACTCCGTGCTGTCAGTCTGACAGGAGCGCGCGCACTGGCTGCGCAGACGTGATACAGTTTCCGTACTCTCGTGATATATATTATGTTAGCTACAGGACGTGTACATTTGCATGTGAGTTCTTGGTGTATGTGTTAAAACCGTGGCATATATCAGTGGACATGAACATAGCGTCTTGTTTGTAGTGACCACTCCTACAACCTACTACAGTTACATTATAACAGGTACGATGTTAGATTAAGGTGACGGGCAGTAGCCCTACGTCCAACCCCAAGGCTGGAAGGGCTGGATGCGTTGTTAGCTATCGTATCTGAAGACCGAGGACGCGCTATGCCGTGGTGACTAGCAATCCTTTTAACACGGTCAATTTCTACTCTTCAAATGATACTGTTAGGATAATTTATTAAGACTACTTGGGAGACTTAAACGTATATGGGAGAATAAAATTACACAATTCAAGAGTAACATGTAAAAGCGTACACATACTTTTTAATATGGTACGTGAAGGTAAATAGGACCACGCTCAGTTTCTCTTATTGCGTTAGTAGACTTACAGGCAATACACGAGGAAAAACGTTTAAATATGGCTTCCGATATTTACGCCCTATCACTAAAGTACTTTGCATCAAACAAATGTCAACCCCTATTTTAATACAATACTTGAAGGAATAAGATGCACGCGGTAGTATAGTTGGTAGAGGCACTATGCTACAAGCCGGAAGGTCGCGGGATCGAAACCCGATGAGGTGGATTTTTTCAATTTACCTAATCCTTCCAGCCGCTCTATAGGCCTGGGGTCGACCAGCCTCTAACAGAAATGAGTACCAGAAATATTCTTGGGTGTAAAGGCGGCCGGCGCGTAAGGCTGACTGTCTAGAAAATGTGGGAACCTCAACATCTCACAGCACTTCATTGAAATAATTACTGTGTTTCTGGATATTACAGACTGGGCCCAACTGCGTGTGTTCCACCTGAACACGGAGACAGAATCCACACTTTGTGTTTTAAATGAAAACAGGACGATGGATAATGTCCAGAAACAGTGATTGTATTAATATACGAGGGACAGCCAGTAAATGGATCACAAATGAATGACTGTGTCTGGAATTCGCGTCGGGTGGCCTCAAATGGGGCCTTCGTTGTCTGGGTCTCGACCGGAAGCACTTCGTGAAGGTGTTCCCTTATGTCTGTTATGGTTTCCAGTTGGCTCTTTGTCCGCGTATCGACGGACGTCCTCGTGGCCTGTAAGTCCACCTGCGTTTCGTCAATCTTCTCCGTCAATACCCTGCGGAGGCCTTGCGTCTTTTGGTCGACATACGAAGGAACGTCGAAAATCCGATGTCTGACTGTCTCCTCTAACTCGAATCAGATGGAATGTATTGCGGGTTCCATCATCTCCTGATGTACGTATGTCCATCCTGGCTTTCTTTTCTGCTTGAGTGGTCAGTGTCCTGGCTTGGTGGGTATCCATGCAGGAGACGAGAGCACTTTGACTTGAAACTTATCATTGATGGTTCTTGGTGCAGCTTCGATCTTTCCTTCCAGCCTTGCCGTCAATCCTTTCATTGGCTTCGTTTATTATTTCTTCTTGCATTTCCTTTAGATTTACGTCCGTCTTGGCTTCCATCCTGGCCAGCATTTCTGCTTCTTTGGTGCCCATTTTGGTCGGCATTTCTTGGTTGGCATCTGCTTTAGCTTAGTGGATATCCATCCGGAAGGCTAGAGAACCTATCTGTTTCCAGCATTTTTGCAAGGTTTCAGGAGTTCCGTCATTTGTTATATTTTTGTAGTATGGTGGTGTAACGATCCGGATCCAATGTAGTTTTCAATCCGATCCCACTTCTGACATCAGTTGTCACCTGATGAAGTGACTATCGACGGTGTTTTAGATTGATATCGGGTTTACTGACCACTTACACAACTCGTAACTACCAGTAATTACAAAGCCATCGCTAATGACCATACTTTACAGTACAGTTACACACACTTGTGTTCTCAATCTGTTTCACTCGCCACTAGTCGTTTCCTGGTAACGGCTTTACCACTGGAGATTCTTCGGCTTCCGCGCTCACGCCACTACCGGCTGGCCACCGTCTCACAACTCAACTAAGCTCGAAGTCAAAGTCAAACTACTTTAAGACTGGCGGTTTACCTCCAATCAGTTCGTCTTGGCGCCAAGCCCCTTGAGATTCACGACCAGAGATTATTTTTCAACTGGAACTCTTGCAGGCATAATCCTTATGTAAGATCCTCTCTGACGAGAAGATGGGTGTCTCTCTTATGAATATGCATAGCATTTTCAAGCGTACGTATCACACATATAACACGTTATTGAAATCTTTTCTTTGTGCACTACATACAAGTCTTCTGCCAGTCCAGGCTTTGCAAAGCAGATCGTGCCCATCTTACTTATACAGGTATTATGCTATAACGACAGCTTAGTCACTTGAAGAGTCGTAAGCTTGAACGCCTATAAGTTTAAGCCTTTTATATTCTTTATGTCTGGCTTCGTCTTCTCCTATACCGCCAACATCTTCGTTCTTATGATTTATATGACTTCTGCTTGTTGCCTGCATAATTCTGTTATATAATCGTACATATACGGAAGGCTGAAAGTCGTGTGCAAATCGCGGACCGGTGTGCACCTTGGAAAACTTCCAATGGTGCGGAGAACCTACTTTTGCGGGCGCTGCAATTTTAAGAGGTAGGTGTCAATCGCTAACTCCAAGGCGGGGCAACCATAAGTAAAAAATGATCGGATCAGTACATTATGAAGGGTTAGTTTAGTGTTGGCGCTTAAACGCTGAACTAAGCTCTAAACTTTGTCTCGCTCATAACCTCTCGGCACGGTCCAACAGAAAATACATTCTACTGTTGCGTGCGTTACCTAGCAACGGCCGCTATTAACAGAGTCACCGCTTAGCAAAACGTCTACACACCACAGTATGTCACAAAACGCATAATATGTCCCTACACAATATCAAGTTGATATGTATGTATGTATGAATGTATGTACTAAGGTGGTTTAAAGTTATAAAGTTGTATAATAATATACCTACATAACAGGGGCACTATGCAACAAGCCGGAAGGTCGAGGGTTCAATTCCCCATGAGATCATTAAATTTTTCAATTGACATAATCCTTCCAGCCTCACTATGGCCGTGGGGTCGACTCAGCCTCTAACAGAAATGAGTACCAGGAATCTTCCTGGGTGTAAAGGGCGGCAGGCCCGGAAGGCTGATAACCTCACCGCTATCTGTGGGTCGACTGTCTGGAAAATGTGGGAGCCTCAACGTCTCACAACCTATGGGCCTCCACGGCCTGATACAGGGATAATTTTTACCTCTATTATAGAAGATAATTTATGATTATATGCTGTTACCTCAATATGTATGTTTGTTACGATTTCACGACGCGGCAGCTTTCACATAATTAGGCAGGTGTATCTGTGTGCTCGAACCTATGCCATTTGAAGGATAAGGATGCAACACAATCACCTGTCTTAACGGAGAAAGGAGGGAACGAGATACAGGTATAACAGGGATAAAGGAAGAAGTGTGAAGGATGAACATAGCCACGAAATTATTCCTCGCTGAATTTCAACAGATTTTTTCCACTAAGTGTACTTGTGATACTACTCGGTATTCGACACTTGTGGTATAGAACAGACTGGAAATCTACGGCCAGATGTCTTCATAGCACGAAAAGCATTACCCAACTCACGGTCTGTAACATATAATTCGACCATGCAAACAGAATTTAAACGTACGTGCTGTGGAAAGTGTTCATTTGCCTTACATAAAACAAAAATACCAGGATACTTGGTATTAATGTGTACAACCAAAACAGCAATTAACCTGACGTTTAACTTAAACATGATCTAACTTAAACCTAATTTAGAAGCCACATCAACAGTCTATGCTCCTGAAAACTGAATTTCAACACATTAGAACGATTACACCTATAATACGGCAACGAAAAACACAGATCTAAAACAAACTCGGTGGCCTGTAGTCCGCAAGCAAACTATACCGACCGAGCGACCGCCGCTTGTCGGGGAAGTTAGTGCCAACTTAGCGGATAGAACATTTCGCGTGGTCAGTGCAACGAATTCCCACGGCCGTTAATTCCGGTTTTCTAGACCGAAGACGCTATTTCCTTGAAATAGCTCCTTGATTATCCTCACGAGGCTGAGCGGACCCCGTTCCAGACCCACTACTTCTCATAAAATCTAGTAGCGCTGGGAATCGAACCCCGACCTCTGGATCTGTAGCCAGGAACTCTGACCACTAGACCACAGGGGCGGACACATAGACCTCTTATATCGAAAACGTAACCTGGCACTAAAGATAGGTATTAACACTCTCGATCACAACTTCCGAAACTTAAAACTGTGCCACGTAAAAATTGCTGACGTTCCAGAGTCATTTGCTACCTACTGCTTCATGGCCAAATAACAACAACAAAAGCGGTATCGGAAGATTAGTCTTCGATTGTCATCAACTGAGCTTTATACCAGACCAAATGCACTCCGCTCCAGTCTGCTAACTGATACAACATAAAATATTATCTTTATACCTAGTTTCATTGGGTCCGGCTTGCCTGTTGGTTGGCATGCAAACTTTAATGCATATACGCGTATAAAGTGCGCTATCAACGCGGTGATTAATAAAAGAGGGTATGTATTGCCACATCCTTTTGTTTTCGGAGCCCTAATTAATTGATAAAAATAACTAGAGCCAGATTTTTGTACAANTACATAAAATTACACTTTCGGCGACATTCTTCTTTATTTTAATTTTAAACTGGAAAGTACCTACACTTTTTGTGTATTCTGGTTAAATGCTTACTAACAGTCACCTCCAACCTTCCAAAAGTCTTTTCCTGCTATGATGGGGAAATCCGGAAGGAAATGTCTCTTTTGTAAAGCAGAGTAAACTACAACCTCCAGGTAATTCCGCTTATTAGTGTGAGCTGCGCGTTCCTTTGTATCGCAGTTAAAATCCCCTACCCTCTCATCAAACATACTCGCTCACTCCTAACAACCTGTGTGCTTGGCCTGATTTTTTAAAGTGATTTTAGTTTTGTACGAGCAATTCAATGAGATAAGTTCAAGTCTGCGAAGTCCATATCATTATGGCGCCGGTTGCATCATTTCTGGCGTTAAAGTTACATTTGTGGGTAAAAACGGACGATTCCTGCATAATCGACGGTAAAATCGTAATACGCCTGTCTTGCAACAAAATTATTGGGTGTTCAATGAAATCACAGGTGGAGCAACATGTACGAAGAGCGTTACATACAAAGAACAAGAAACTGAGTTCTTCGAAGAAGCAAGTGCTCTCAACACAGATGCAGCAATCTTCGGCCTCAAGAAAACGAATTCTTTTAGGATGTAACTGGATGGTGTATGCGAACGTCCCCTGGTTTAACCTCCAAATGCCCAAATTTCGGTCCTTTTTGGAAAAGTACTTCAAACAACATATTCCAAACCACTCAACACTTCGAAAACATCATCTGCTTACATGCTGTGAGGAAACCTTGCAAAATAAAGAGGTAACATAGAAGATGCCCTTATATGGGTTGCTGTGGACGACACAACGGATTCTGTGGGTCGCTTTATCGCAAACCTTGTGGCTGGCTAATTAGTCACTAAAGTTCCTTCCAACCCACATTTGATTTTCTCCAGAGTACTACACCATACAAATCATTCCACTGTTGCAAGATCTGTGAATGACTGTTGTGGACTATCGGAGTTCATGAGGAGAAGGTGCTAATTTTGTATTCAGATGCTGCGGCACATACACTGAAAGCTGCAACTGCGTCGAAAGTGTTTCGCCCTGTCTGTCCCTCAAACAAAGGTCAAATCGAACTCCATTATTTATTTTAAAAATTATTCAACATATAAAAATGAGGAGGCTCACATGATACAAGACCTATGAGGTTTATCTGAAACACTTTTCCATACGCAGTACACTCATTTAAATGCAAGGAAATAGTATGCTGCTATATCCAGCGTGATATATGTGGAATAAACAGGTTCTCAACGGTATATAGGATTATGTATCTATACACAGACCAATGAGAAGAGCTTAAATATCTGATCTGATCTAAAAACTAAAATTTCGTTCGCCGCTCCCGACCCTCTGTTTAGAACTGGGAAATTTTAAACCTGCAGAATATAACCAGGAAGAACAGTTGGCATACAGACGAAGAATTCCCATATGCTTATCATACGTATTTCAAGAACGCGGAAGGTACGCTGGCAGTCCATGCCCTGCGCTGGCGTGTGAGCGGCAAGAGATCTGAATCTCGAGTTTGCCGGTAGTTCAGAGGTTTCGGGAGGGGCCCTCTGCGATCATTCTGACCACGTACTGGACAAGATAACACCATCAGAGGAGTCCAATGAAGGGGAATACCTGTACATAACGGGGAATCATCGCCCAAGCCACAGATCCTCAACACCTGTCGCGAATCATAACTGCACTGAAGGTAAAAAGGTAAAGGTATCCCTGTAACAGGATGTGGAGGCCCATACAGTTGTGAGACGTCGAGGCTCCCACATTTCGTCTAGACAATCGGCTCAAAAATGGCGGTAAGGTTGTCAGCCTTACGCGCTGGACGCCCCCCCCCCCCCCGAAGACTCCTGATACTCATTTCTGTTAGAGGCTGAGTCGACCCTAGGGCCATAGTGCAGCTGGAAGGATTAGATCAACTGAAGAAATCCACTCATCGGGACTCGCACCCGTGACCTTCCGGCTTGCAGCATAGTGCCTCATCCAACTACGCTACCACGCATGTTCCAACTGAATGCGCTTCAAAATTAGTGAGCCAAAAACTGGAAAAAAAATATGCCACTATAGGAGAAGGACAGAGAAGAAGGGGGTTGGGTTTGAGTTAGTAACAGTGTAACAGGTTGAAGACACTACACGGCAAGGTGAAATAGTACTTATTTATGATGTATATGTTCCAACTTTGCCAACTTCGCTGACAAGCGGCGGTCACTCAGTCGGTATAGTTCGCTTGCGGACTAGAACCACGGAGTTTATAGTTTGTATATGTTCTGAATTAAAACCTAATACGAGTAGTCGTGCATGACATTTCAACAAGTAATCCCGACTCATGCAATTCTACCCGTCGCTAGCAATTATTAAGGGTGACTTGAGGCCGTGTCAGAGCTCAGGCGGTGAGTCGCCGGCTTCCCACCGAGGCAGCCCGGGTTCGAGCCAGGGTCTGGTCATGTGGGATTTGTGGTGGGCAAACTTGCGCTAGGTCAGGTTTTCTCCGAGTACTTCGGTTTCCCCTGCCAACTCCCATTCCACCAATTGCTCCAAAATCATCTCTGTTATCCGGGGCTGTTACAATAGGTCAAACAGTGGCAGACGCATCAAATGAACTGTCTCACCCCCCACCCTCCCAAAAAAAACTGTGACCTGTGGGTCTGGCGGTAGTAATGTTATATCCGAATTTCGCAGCAGGTAGTGCTCCAGCCGGCAGGATACCACAGTAGTGCCAGTAATGGGGAGCAAACGGCGATTTTCATCACGTTGGCTTTCTCCACCGGTAAAGTGGGCTGAAAACTGATGCGACAACGAGGGTTCATCTCTCGCTGGGCCGTAGACATTATACTAAGGGCGTTCCGTATATAATGCCTCCTATTTTTTTTAAAGAAAACTACAATAGATACAGAAATCATAATAACGCAGTTAAATAGAGCAAGATTTCAGCTACTTACAGCTATTTTTCCACATAATCACCACCATTCGTTATGCACTTTTGCCATCGATGAACAAGAGCCTGTATGCCGCGCCCGTAAAAGTCTGCGCCGGCAGAGGCTAGCCACTTTCTTACAGCTGCAATGACAACATCGTTGTATAGAAAATGTTGCCCACGTAGTCCGTCTTTCTTAGGCCCAAAGAGATGGAAGTCTGAAGGTGCTAAACCGGGGCTATAAGGTGGATGTGGTAGGACAGTCCGGTATGGGGTCTAGCGTTATCGTGTTGCAAGCGAAAGGTTGTCTGCTTCTCTGGCCTGACTCGGGAAATACGGACTTTCAGCTTAGTAAGCGTTGTCTTGTAGCGTTCAGAATTGACAGTCCCTGGTCGTTGTCTGCTGATCTGTTCGGATGAGGCGCTGTTCATTGTGAGGAGTGGCAGCTGAGCAGGGACGCCAAGGGCGTGGCTTGTCGTGCACTTTACTTTCGCCACTGTTGAAACGCACTACCCACCGAATCACTGTGCTGACATCCATTGTATTGTCTCCGTACACCTTTAGCAAGTGTCGATGGATGTCAATGGGTACAATTTGTTCGGCAGTGAGAAATTCAATAACACATTTCTCTTTCATACGCACTTCTATGTCAGACACCATTTTGGTAGACTGCTCTGCTGTCGCTATCTGTCGCACGATAACCAAATTAACAGTACATTGGCGGGAAGGTTCAACCATTACTACAACACCACCAACATCCAGCTCACATGTTACATATTAACACAAAAAAATAGGAGGCATTATATACGGAACGCACCACGTACAATAGCTCTGTTCCTTATTACCTGGGCCCGGATTTTGATGACATGTCATCTTTTTTTTTTCCTTCTATCCTATGCGATGATCTTAAATATATAAATCTCGGATATGAGCTGCTGGTTACAGAAATGTAAATTTTATAGGTAACTTTTATCAATTGACATTTTTAGGTTTAAGGTCATTTTTCATTTTGGGGGTAATTTTTTTGGTAAACTTTTGGACCTTTAAGGGCATTTCTTGTCATTTTTGGCCATTTTAGGGAATTTTTCTTCATATGTTTTCTGAACTGTGAATAATATGGAAGCGAAATGTTCTTTCTCTTTCTCCTTTAGGTAATTTTTCTGGATTTTTTAGTCATGTTATAGGCCATTCTTTAAATATTTTCAGGTCATCAAAACCCGGGCCCTGCATATTACATTCTTGGGTCATATTTTAGGTCATTTTCCTGGATTTTTTCGGTCATTTTTTAAATATTTTCAGGTCATCAAAATCCGGGTCCTGCTTATTACTGTTGTTGCTGCTGCTACTGCTAAGCAGCGCCACAAGACGTACGCCAAATAAACAGTATATAAAATAATCATCTTTTAAGCCGGTCTACAGTCCCGCATTATGTGCAACTTTCGAAATATCTCGAAATAAGGGGGCGGGACATCTGTCCGTTTGCCGTGATATCCCCGCCAGCCTACTCTTTCGTGAGAAAGCCTACGCTTGTTTGAATGGACATGAAGGCAGTGAGGATGCTTATGTACATTGTATACTCCACTGACCTTCGAGCTTTTGCCTTCCTCCGTCGAGTTTTTGCTCTCATCAAGTATAGCAATCCCTCATCAACTATGGGGTTACTTTCCTGTAAAACACCCTGTTTGAGAGGACGAAGAAAATGAAAGTTAGGAGAACCGTGGTAGTTGTCGATAAAGGTAAAGCTGTCCCTGTACCTAACTAATTAAGCACTACGCCATGAAGGCGTATTGGGAGTGATGTATAGATCCACATTTTCTTGACCTCGTCACTAGTTGGAGGTGAGTGGTCAGCTTCACGCCCTGGCCGCTTCACCCCCGAGGAAAGAGCCCCCGGTACCCATTGTATAGGAGGTTTGGTGGACCCCAGAGCCGGTCTGGACGACATGGAAAAGTGAAAATTCTTGTCTCATCAGGACTCAAATTCCGACTCCTCCGTCCTCCAGCCCGTAGCCAATCGCTACACAGACCGAGCTATCCGTTGTCGGTACTCATCAATACCTGCTGCTTCGCTATACATAAAATATATGTAATAACATGTTCAAAATACTTAAGATGTTAGCACGAAGAGGCACAAAAAATGCAGGGCGATGGAATCTGGGAGAGTGTATTATTTAAACCCTGGTCAAAACGCGGTTGGCGAGGGATCAGGTCAGGCCATAACAACAACAGCAATTCTCATACGTGATCGGCATGTATTACCAGAAATAATAAAAATCATTCAGAAAAGTCACTAGAGGTGTTATAAAGTTTCGTTTTAACTTCGAATTTCATTTTCTCTTCATGCACTGTGAACTCGATAGTGCACGTAAATGTTTCTACGCACCCACTAACTGAAGCTCGCCTGTGTTTTGAAATACAAAGTCACAATTTTATATAAAATGAATGCGGTCATGGTAACAGCTGGTATATACAGTACGAGAACTATACAGTTTATTCGGCACTTCTTACCAGCACAATCATAAATCAGTAACATTACAACCAGCTTCATCACCGTTGTGAGATTTTCATTTTGTGCATCCTGTTGTGTTACAATATACAACTCTTTTTATTGACCGTCACAACAAAACAAACAGAAAAAATCAAGGGGGCTAACCTTGATTTTTTCTGTTAGTTGTGTTGTGACGGTCAATAAGAGCTGAACGTTGTTAGACACCAATTAAATTCTTTTTCAGTCATTTCTAACGTGAAAATTAAATCCCTGCTATCCCTTGCTACCACCTCAACACTGGAGCCAGGATAGCTCAGTCAGTATAGTCGCCAGGCTAAAGGTTACCTGCACGGGCAGATATTTTTCTTTTCGCTTCCGTGTTCAGACCAGCTCTGGGGCCCACACAGCCTCCTATCCAATGAGCAGCGAAGGTACTTTTCGCTGGCAGTAAAGCGACCTGGGCGTGAAGCTGCCTACTTACTCCATTCAGTGTTGACGTTAACAATGCATGGAACTACACACCCACTCCTCCATACGTCTTCATGGAGTAGTGTTTAATTAGCATTCAATCCTCAACACACATATTTCCCCTGGACTCAAAAGTGTAAAAAGAGACAGGATTCAATAAGAACATACGATACACAATTATCATAACAAATCACAAAACTTCAAATGGCCTTTAGTTCCGTCAAGTATGCAATATGGACTCATGCTCACCGTTTCATGATTTTTAAGGTACACGCCAGTCTAATATTTCAAAAGGAACAATACACAAATAACACAATAAGCGAGACTGTGCATGACTCAAGTTCGTGACAAACAGGGCGATTTCACCCAGAATTCAGAATACAAACTGAACCAGGATCACGGCAATGGATCCGTACTGCAGAGCGAGTAAACTTCAGAATGTCGTAAGTGGATCATGTCTGCGGTTTCCACAGCGGTGGTGAAAGGTAAGACTGTCGTCTTGTGTTCTCCAACTTTCCGGAGAAGCCTACTGCCTCCTCCTACTCACGCTGCCTTTGAGAATGTAACGACGCTTCCAGTAGCTCATATCATACAGTGCCGAATACGGAACGCGATGGCTTAGAGGTGACGTTCTTCACTCGCCCTCGGGAGGCGAACCTTCGGCCGGGACACCTGCTATGTCGAGATGTTTTCATGGTCTTCCTCAGTTTCTCCAGCCAGTTGTCGGGACAGTACCTCGATTAGGCCACTATAAAATCCTTTCCAATTCATCTGTTTTCCCTCCCACTGCATGCTACATAGTCTAGCTACTGACAACGCCGCGCAACAACCCATAGAACGGTAAGGAAGCTGTCCCGGAAATTGCCGTAGGGACTGCGAAAGGCGTTAAAACCCTCAATCAGGATAACTAGTCTCTGGGTCCATATTTAAACTCAGGAACACCCTAATACAAAGGAGTGGTACCGCTGGTACTGCGGCCTTTAGTACATAAACCAAAAGAGCACACAACTCTTAAGACTCAACTAGGTCTACACTGAGCAACACTGTCCACGTCATTTAATGAATGCAACCTCTTTACATAATAGATACAGCAAAGAAAAGTATCTCGCATAACACAAAGTACTTTATTTACATGCGACATGGACAAATTCATAGAAGTATACATAATAAGCAGTCCACGTGACGCAAACCAACGGAATCTTATTTCTTATATTATACTGTGGCGTGTAGACCAGTTGCTACGCAACGACAGCGAGACAAGCAGGTATACAGCAGCCGTTGCTGAGTAATGGATTCGCAAACGAGCATGTTTCCAGGGCAACAACTGCAAAGCAATGATGGAACGATTGGCTGCGCTGACCACGTGACACCCTCTATCCGCAAAAGTCGACACTAACTTCGCCGACAAGCGGCGGTCGCTCGGTTGGTATACTTCCTTGCGAACTCAAGCCACGGAGTGGATTATGGCGAACTTAGGGTCCATATTCATATAACTAGATCTGATAAACAACTGAAATAATTCAGTAAGCAATCTGTCAATAATTTTCAGTGAGTCTGGTCTACTTCAATATACTTTCCACCTTCCATTACGAAGCATTTCAACATCTCTATGGTAAATATTTCTAAAGATCACTTTCCGAATGCTCTTTCAGTGTTGTAATCACACTGCTCTTAGTACTTCCAAATGATTCGAAATACAATAATTTCAAGGAAAATTTTATTTTCGTCAAAATAAAAGTATCAGACGAGGTCAAGTGGTGTTTGTTCCGGCAATATTTCATTTTTGACTAAAATAGGTGAAAAGGCTTAGGGTCGTGATACAAAATCCTTTCGATCTTTCTCAATGAACGTTCCAAACTCTGTAGGTACGACACGTGGCTGTTTCAGAGGAACAAATCCGCAATGGACAATTCCCTTGGCCAAAAACAGAAAATTTATCAAATATTTCTTATCTTTAGATTTTTGGCTTTGAAATTCTTTCGGTTTCGGCGTATTGTTTCTGAGTCGTACTGGAAGACTCAAGTTCATCACCAGTCACAATATTTTCCAAAGTACGAGTAAAACAATATTGCGAAAAGCTGGACCAGTTTCTTTCTCCTCACCTACTGACACAAAATCCTGCACTGAAAAGGACTTAATCTCAAAACAAATTGAATCCCATCAACTGATTCGCATAAAAGTGCCGTGTGATGTCATGTGATCCAACACGAGCCAACTCATCAGTACTGCCAGTTGCTGCATAAAAACATCAGCCCGGTTATTTAACTGTTACGTTTCAAATTTTTCTTACCGCTCTGTTTATCGGTCCCGTCTAGAAAACCGAGATTAACGGCCGTGGGAATCCCTTGCACTGACCACGTGACACCCTCTATCGGCAAAAACTTGGCACTAACTTCGCCGACAAGAGACGGTCGCTCAGTCGGTATAGTTCGCTTGCAGACTAAAAGTCACGGAGCTTTTTTCCTGTGTTTACTGGGCAAACATGGCTAAACGTACGAAGCGACTTCTTCAAAAACGACCAATTTTGAATGGCGCTGCTTATGTTCTCACTATGAAAGTTCGTTCAGTTGCCATATTTTGCCATCAGATGGATATATGGGAACATCTCACAGATTTCATCCTTTTCCAATTGAATAATTGAATGAGCAGTGACACTGCGTGTTCCAAGTTAGAGTATGCAGAGCTTTTCCAGGCACGTTCTTTACAATTCTGTATTCCTCGTTGGTCTTACCTGGATTTACCAGAGATACTAGCCGTTTAAGGGCCAATTAATAAACATAAAATGCCACCCTGCATGATCATAAATTGTTCATAAAGACAGTAAAAAGAGCATAAGTCATCGATTGCGCTGGCCACGCGACACCCTATATCCGCTAAAATTGGCACTAACTTCTCCGACAAGTGGCAGTCGCTCGGTCGATATAGTTCGCTTGCGGACTAAAACCACGGAGTTAAGACAAATTATTTCATATTATATTTCGTTCAATATGCATCTCGAAAAATTTAAATGTCGGTGATGACCTCTATAAACTTTTTATATGAGCCACGCTATAAAAAAGTAAAGAAATTCGATTTGGGCCCCATGTAATGCGAGTTATACTGAAACTCTATTAAATAAAACCAAATGATTAAACACGCAATTCCTGGAATAAAGTGGCACAAGTAGAGAGATATTCATTCTTATAACTAGAATCAATGCTGCAAAGTGTACATTTATGATTTCTTCTGAGACTCGGGGAGAATGGACGTTTGCAAGAAAAGGAAACGTAGTTATGTAACGATAAAAGCCCAGGCTACATAACGAATACTGTGACGCCATTAATATTTACCATTTTCAGCTTCTCACACTTGTGGTACCGTGTCTAAATGCTCACCAATGAAGTATAACGTTTCCAGAACCCACGGAACACAATCTGAAACAGTTATGACGTGACAATGGGCTAACTTCCGAGACTCACAACACCCGCGTTTCCCATACTTTCGCAATTCTTTGCAACGTTTGCTTAAACACTATTATTTCGCTGTTTATCATTAGTAGCAATCCACATATTCTCAACTTCGTTACTACAATTACATATTACGAAACACGCGAACACCTTAGAATGTCATTCTCGTACATAGATTTTCGTGTTTTGACACCCACAGCGAATGGTGGGCGTTGGCCTTAACTGCGAACTTGCTCCGATTAAATAACAATGTTATCGGACCTACAGCTATTGCGTCTACAAAGCAGCTGTTATGCTCTACTTTCACTGAAGGCCTAAAATATATCCAGCGTACATTTATTCACGTCAGACTGACTTATTTTCTGACTTCGTGAGGACACTTAAAGGGTTAACCACGTGGTTGCTTTCCTTTCATATCTGAAATCAGATACAGCAATTTCCATAAAATATCAATACTTTCCATAAACAAAATTCTCTTATGGCGTTGGTTATCGGACAAAAGTCTGATGCATGCCGTAACCACCCGGAGCGGAGTCTTTGAGAAACAGCAGCTCATCTGGTCAACTAATTCCGAGACTTCCACGAAATCTCATGACAGTCTACCGTAATCACAAAAAGCTGCCGCTGGATCCTATCCTACGCCAGCTGAATCCAGTCCACACCCTCAAACTTAATTTATTTAAGATTTATTTTAATATGACTATACAGCCTATTCATACACCTGTGTTTCATAAGTGGTCAATTCCAGTTTTTCCCACGCAAATTCTTATGCATTTACGTATAATTTATCCATGCATTCTATACATCCCCATCTGAAACCCCCGACTTTATCGCCACAATAATGAAGGGTAACAGATTATACCTGCATACGTCTCTAAAGCCAATTTAGGTATACGGACCAGCAAAAACAGTGTTTAGCAGAGACAAACTTGGATAGCCCAGTCAGCACAGCGACGGGCTAAGGGCTGGGCGGCCAGGGCTCAATTCCCGGCAGTGCAAGATTCTTCTCTTCTCCACAACTTCCAGACCGGCTCTGGGGCATACCCAGCCTCCTATCCAATGGGTACCGGGGACTGTTTCCCGGGACTAAACCTGCCGGGTGTGAAGCTGACCACTCACCTCCGTCTAGTGCCGAGGCCAAGAAAGGTGGAGCTATACCTCCACTCCTCCATGTCTTCATGCCATAGTGCTTAACTAATTAAGCACAGGGACAACTTTACTTTACGTACCAAACTTTTGATACAATGATTCCATGTGTTCACCGACATCTGGTACAGATAAACTCTTTCCCTGACATACTCAGACAAGACGACTAACGAGTTGAGGTCGGGAGACCTCGTGGGATAAAGAACTTGGCATAGCCCGCCCAAACCATCTTTCTGTTTGCTGGCACTGACAGTTGGTAGTGGGAGGGGCTCCATCTTAAACCTCAACCCCTGGAAAATGCCCTGTAGCAGCTGTGAACACGAGTTCTTCTATGTATGCAGAGACATGACTCAGTTCGGGGCCGTCTCGACAAAGAAGAATGGCTTACAGACTGTGCAGATTACACCACTTCAGCCCAAAACAAATGTTGGGACTCTCCCAGCCCATATTATAGGAGAGTTGTGCTTAATGGCCTCTGCGTCAGCACTAACGCCTACTTAGGCACAACTTCGTCAAGAAATCGGCGCTGAAAGTGAAACGATCGTCACGGATTTTGCAGCGTCGTATCAGAGGCCGCACTGCAGCTTTCGTGAATGCAGCGCCAGTGTACGACCGGATGAAGAACTGTTGTTTAAACAGTAAACTTGATGCTTGTCCCTTCTGCATCGCATTTCACGGGTTACAACTTATAAGTTAGCTATCAGAAGACCAGCAACTGTAATTAGTGTGGTAATTCTTAAATAACTTGTATTCGTTGAAGAGCACACACACTATTAAACTTGCTTCTCACCACGCAACGTTTTCCGCTCACTTGCTGTTACTTTCTCTCTCTTGGGTCCGAAAAATATCCTTCTCAACATTCCATTTTCAAACATCCTCAATCTGTGTAAGATTTCAGGTTTTCACGGCGGTGACTATGAAGAAAGCAGTCCTCTGGGATATGGCACCGTGTAGATGTGGTGTTAACCGATGTTTCGGAGGAATGTATCGCCTCCATCTTCGGGGCAGAATGAAAAATAAGAAATCCGCGAGCGAAGAGACCGTGCGAACCGGTACAAGCAGCGGTTGTACCGGTTCGCACGGCCTCTTCGCTCGCGGATTTATTTTTCCTTCTAGCCTGAAGATGGAGGCGATAGGTTCCTCCGAAACATCGGTTAACTCCACATCTACACGGTGCCACATCCCAGAAGACTGCTTTCTTCATCCTCAATCTGTGTTCTCCTAGAACGAAAAGCCAAATTTCGTGCCTAAATAAAACATTGTGGTGAATACCTCCGGTCTAGAAAACCGAGATTAACGGCCGTGGGGACTCGTTGCGCTCATCACGCGACACCCTCTATCCGCAAAAGTTCGCACTAACTTCGACATGCGACGGTCGTTCGGTCGGTATAGTTCGCTTGCGGACTAAAAGCCAAGGAATTTAGTTTTTAGTGTGGTGAATACCATTCAGAACAGAAGACTTAACCGGATCTATGAGGGTCGTACTGAAAGTCATGAGCAACAATTTTTTGTAAAGTAACATGCTTTATATTGACAAACAAAATACACCACCTCAATCTACAGACCTTTCTTTATTTTTCCACATAATCGCCACTTCTTTGTACACATTTCTCCCAGGGTTCTGGGAGTTTGAAAATTCCCCTTCTGTAAAATTCCGTTCCAGCCATCCGAAGACACTGACGCACTGCTTTCTGAATTGCCTCTTTTATCTCAAAACGTTGTCCACGCAGCTGATCCTTCACAAATCCGAAAAAATGGTAGTCGGAGGGTGCCAGATCAGGGCTATAGGAGGGGTGTGGAAGAACTTCCCACCCCATCTTTGCAATTGCTTCCAATGTGAGGCGAGCGGCGTTGGGGCGAGCGTTGTCATGCAGGATGATGATGTTTCGCCCCCCGGACGTTTATCGCGCAATGCACGATGGAGCTTGTGTAGCGTCTGGATATAACGAGCAGCAGTGATGGTTTGCCCAGGTTCCAGGAATTCGGCCAGAATAAACCCCTCTGCATCCCAGAAGACTGTGGGCATTACCTTCGCAGCTGATGGCATTGTCTTTACCTTCTTTTTTGATGGGGAATGCAAATGGTGCCATTCCATACTCTGCCGTTTCGGTTCAGGCTCGAAATGGTGAAACCAACTTTCGTCACCTGTCACAATACAGAGCAAAAAATCATCGCCTTCGTGTCGATATCTCCGCAGCAGTTCTGAGGTGATGGCTTTTCGCTGACCTTTGTGGTCTTCGGTCAATAACCGCGGGACCCAACGAGCACAAACTTTCCTATAGCCCAAGCTTTCAATCATCTCCTGTACTGCACTGTGCCCTATTCCAAGTTTTCGGGCTATTGTGTCCACAGTCACACGCCTGTCATCTTGAATGATCTCATCCACTCTTTCCTTGTTGCGTTCAGTTGAGGCTGTTCGAGGACGACCGCTCCGAGGCTCATCTTCGATGCTGGTGTTCCCATCTTTAAAATGTTTCACCCATCTTCGAACACTGCTCGCACCCATGCACACACTTCCATAAGCACGCTGAAGTCTCTGGTGAATTTCTGCAGCAGGGATTTCCTCTTTCACAAGAAATTCGATGACAGCACGCTGGCGAAACGACATATCGTTGTCGGCCATTTTGTTAGGAGTGATACTGGTCACGTGATGCAAGCTATTGACGTCACAAGACACTCAAGGTTAACACAACAGCTGGTTCCACCTACCACCGTACTCTCTTTCGTCTGCTGTTCCCAGGTTGCATGCAAAAAAAAAGTTGCTCATGACTTTCGGTACGACCTACGTATAATGATGAAAATATGGAACCTGAATGCATCCAAAAACAATCAATGGAATGTACACATAGAGGGACAGGATCCACTGGACCCCTGAAGTTAAGCTGTCTTTTAGAGAGGAACGGAATGGATCCAGAGGTCCACACACTGATGCTGGTGATAACAGTGAAAATTTGTTTTGTGCATTTTTATTTCAGGTGCTTAGATAAAAGGCGGGAAAATAAGATATTCTGAATCTGAATTTAATACGTGTATGTCCTAGATTTATCTGTGACCGTAATGTTGATATGTTGCTTTCGTTCTCAGATACTTAAATTATACCAAACTTTCATATAACTTATTTTCTGCCTCTGTATTATGATTTTGCTCTGCCTGAGGCATCGCCTTTCTTCATAAATACTGACAAGCGTGAACGCCTGCGTCTGTCGAACTATTGCCGTCACAAAGACCACATTACTTTCCGTCCGCGACATATTTGCATTAGATGCAAGACTCAGAGAAGCTAGGTTCTTCACTTTCCAAGCTGATTCGACGTTTTCAAATGTTAAGGGCATTTCACCAAAATTCTAAGCATTTCAAAAAGCAAAATACGGTATATAATATATGATGAGTACAGCATTATGACCATTCGAAATATATTTTGCTTCATTCAGATGAACAGAGATAACGAGACGCACTTCGCCGACAAGCAGCGGTCGCTCGGTCGGCGTAGTTCGCTTAGGACTAAAGCAACGGAGTTTGTTTTATAAAGCATTTACACATAGGACTACATAAAAACCTTACATGAGGCCGTGCCACAGCTCAGGCAGTTAGTCGCTCGTGCCCCACCTCGACCACAGGTCAGATCACGTGCGATTTGTGAATAAAACGACATAGGGCAGGTTTTCTCACGGTATTTCGGTTTCCCTTGCCCATTTTCATTCCACCAAGTCCTCCATATTCATTTATCGTCTTATCATCGAAGCTACATAGCCTAGATACTGAAAGCGTCCATAGTTAGCAAATTAAAAAGATATATATAGGCCTATGGAACTATTACTCACTTAAACTATTGTATCTACAAACTTTCAAATACCGGAAGTCATTACAACTACAGGAAACTTCTTCCACGATGATCTGGTTATGTAATTTTTAATGTATAGGGCCTGTTTCAATGGTTACTAACGGCAGGGCCTGCAGCAACTCAGCAGTGGAAGTTCTCCAACAATTTCGAGTTCCTTTCATTAATGGTTCCCTTTGCACCAGAGGTGTAAGGGCAATTTAGTCTTTCAGAATATTACGTACTATGAAGCAATAATTAAAACGGAGGAATGACTTACGTAAGTTTGGTTTCGATCTGATTTTGTATTTTTGTGACAATGTCAAAGTCACTTCACATCCGTATAAATCAAGCCTTTCCTCTGAATGGAAATCAAATAAATCTAAAGTTATGAGAAAGCCGTGTGTCTACTAATTACCGGCCTAAATCATAACGGATAGTAAGTACCGTGTCCGCTTGTTTACATGTCAGTACAATTATTATTTACTTTACGCGCTGTTTAGAGCAAGCAATCAGAAAGTGAAATGTTTATCCTTGAACGTACAGTCCGCAATGTTCCCACTACCAGTCGTCTACAAGTGTTCATCAAAATGTGGTCCGCGGACCGTCACCGATATGTGATTCAATTCATGCCGGTTCGCAAATTCTCGTTGGCGTTACTACACAGTGTGGGACTAATGAGGTAGCAGTTTCGGAAAACCACTGCTACTTTATCGCTTCCTGCGTCAGAAGATGGTAAGAACGGCTTGCCTTCAAAATATTAAGCTGATTGAAAGTTGCACGAATTCAGATTAAATTCTTCCTTGTACAGAGTGGGATGTGTTGATTCCTCTTAACATGACGTCACCAATCTGGATCAGAGCTTACCGCTATCTAAACGTTATAAACGTGCAAGTAAATAGAAGTGGGCCTGAATGTGACGGTTAAGTAATCAGAACTTGCACTTCGTATTCTAGATGTCCTAGGTTCGAAGTTTAGAACGAAGAGCGCTGCCAGATTGCGGTTTTCGCATATTCTCCTGGCAAATGCTCAGGCAGTAACTTAGATCACTACTTCCTACTTAGATATCCTTCCAAAGCCACCGTTCGCATCACTAAATCGTAGGCCACTACGTAACACATGCAGTTCGAAAAGCACGGTTGCAAAATCCAAGAACAGACGAACAGGAATGACCGCCCTCCTTCATCTCCCCACCCCAAAAATGTCAAATTTTGTTTACTTAATTTTTTGTCATAACACCTTTCTTATGCACAGCCTTACGGCAATATGTTTCATCTCAAACCTATCACTGTAAATGTCTGTTAAAACTGATGTACCAATATGTACCATATTTTCTCACTCACTCAAATATGGAGCTGAGCCCTTCTTGAGAAACCGCCAATTGCGGAGCTATTCAAGGTCTTCCCAGCATTTTATGGAACCCTAAGGTTCATTACCGTGTTCACAAGAGTCCTCCACTGGTCCCTATCCTGAGCCACATCAATCCAATCCATACCATCCCATCCTCTCTAAGATCCATTTTAATATTGTCCACCCACCTACGCGTTGGTCTTCCCAGTTGTCTCCTTCCTTCCGGCTTTCCCACCAATATCCTATATGCATTCAGCCTCTCCCCATTCGTGCTACATACCCTGCTCATCTCATCCTAATTGACTTGATCACTCTAATTATACTTGGAGAATAGTATAAGTTATGAAGCTCCACCATATTCTATGCTGCAACAATCATCTGATACTATTTAGGAATAATATTCCATCTCACCTTTGTATGGGGTGGTCAAATATTACAACATAATTGTAATCTTTAATTTTAATATATAATTTTAAACTTTAATATCGAAATAGTATTATAACCGATGCAATACTCTGTAAAGTTTCATTTTAAGGTACTAACAAAAGACATAACACACGTATATGGGTTCTTAATATCATTGTTTCAGAAAATGGGCTAATATTTTAACACACTATACGTATGTACATAATCAATGATACAGCAGTTCTAGACGGCTTTAGATGATTAAAATGGTATTCACAATATGATGTAATTTACATAGAAACATGCTGCTTATACACTGTACTGTTTAACAAAGATATTATGTTTTGATGGTAATTGGAGTCTCATGTGCTACACGATATGAATAAGGGATCCCTCAATATAGATTCAGCATGCCCAATTGATGCGGTATTCAAGACAGATATTTCAACTGAACGGCGACAAAGAACTGGTGATTACATAGATCTGTTGGCAAAGCCTGAGTAAAAGGGAATGGGCATTCCGAACTATCACGTGGCCAGAACTAATAGCAGAGTTCCACTTCAATTACGGTTATGGCAAGGAAATTTTGTTGGGTAAATCTGGTGAAAATGACGTGTTTTCCATCACAGCCAAGGCCAGAACGCACGTGGGTCTATCCTGTTACGGTTAGCAAACGACTGCCGTAACGTGTCTATCACACTACAGGTAGATGAGTAGGCATCTGAGCGACTTGATTCAACTATACTGTCACGCGTAGGGTGATACGCGTGACCAAAGTGACGGGTTCTAGTTCGGATGATTGGATTTATTAGCACCTTGTGTACAAGTTCTCTTAATCACATTTAAATACAGTAATATCGCTGATTTACACACACACACTTGTCCTCTCCTAGTACCACAACTCAAACGCCAGAACTGTAACAGTCTCACTCAATCACACGGTCCAGGCATTACACGTAAATGAAGCCTTCTAATCACACACCTAAGGGTGGCCGCACACCAACTGCGTCAAAACAAGCATCAAGACATGAGGCAAAAGACGCAGTCTTGCTTCATTCGTGATTCGTGAGCATTAAACTGACGTCAGCATCATGATTCATACAGGTGTGCGGCGGTTTTCATAATCTCATTCGTTTCAACTGTGCTCCTTTCTTTGCGTCATGTCCCAGACATCGTGTCTTGACTGTTACATGTCTTGATGCATGCCGGTGTGCGGCCTACCTAAGTCTTCATATGTCGACGAACTTTCCGTGGCTATCTTCTACCGAGAACTCAGAACTGAATTCGTAGCGCCGTTCGTTTTTAAGATAACTCCTTTGCACGGACCACCTCGGAAAACACCGGCTCCCACTGTTGTGGATGTATGTTTACCGCTGCGTTGCCTGGCAACAGACTTCCTCTACCTCCGTGGTTTTGCTAGGCGGGGACCGCATAGAAAAACAGTTTCCTTATTGTTGAGGTTTACTTACCGAGCCGTTGCTTAGCAACGCTGTGGCAATCCACGTTACATTATACATTATTATCCAATTCCTTGTCTCATTAGGCGTCTTTTGCACGATGTGCACCAAGTGAATGCATATAGTGGAAGTCGTTTTCGGCTGTCTTTCTGTCACCATGTTTCACCTCCGAAACTACTCAAAATATTTCTATTAAATTTGGTACCGAGGTCTACACGGAAAATTACGCATATTTAATGTTTATAAACTGCATCCTGTTGTGTATATAATATTTAATTGCTTATATTATGACCGTCGACACAAGTAACATGAGAATATCTTCAATAAAGACAATAGGTGTTGGTATATGTCTTACGTTTATATTAAGCACGTAAGACATATACCATCACCTACTGTCTTTATTGAAGATATTCCCACGTTACTTGTGTTGACGATCATAATATAAACAATTAAAAACATCTTATGTTCTTTCATACCGGTCCAACACAACCTCCTATTTTATAGAAGCAAAAATCGGTCATAGCTCTTTAAAATTAATGCACGACGTAAAATACACGACTACAGCTTTTACTTTCAGTGTTTTTCGACGTTTATAAATATTTAAGAAACACATGACAAAATAATTTATATTCAATGTGACATGTACTGAGATTAGCTTTATAATATTAGATCTGTATAAAAATCAGAAACAAACAGAACTCCTTAGCTTTTAGTACGCATGCGAACTATACAGACCAAGCGACCGCCGCCTGTCGGCGAAGTTAATGCCAACTTTTGTGGATAGATGGTGTCGCGTGGTCAGAGTAACGGATTCCCACGGCCTTTAATTTCGGTTTTCTAGATCGGAGCCGCTATTTTTCTTGAAATAGCTCCTCAATTATCCTCACGAGGCTGAGTGGACCCCGTTCCAGAACCACTACTTCTGAGAACACCTGGTAGCGCCGAGAATCGAATCCGGGACCTCTTGATCTGTAGCCAGGAACTCTGATCACTACACCACAGATGCGGTCAGATATGTATCAAAAATACATTAAAATCCAGGTCTTTTTTTTTTCAAAATACATAAAAAAATCATTCGGAAAATATGTGCACTCCAGTGGAGAACATCTTTACATTCCGGCTTCTGTCGGTGTCTTATTCAGGCTCTAGTATGAATTACCTATGTGAGGATACTGGAAATTCGAGTGCCATGGTACTGGACTCACATAATACAGTATTATACCTTTCTGGCAAACTCATTACCAGGAACCCAGGATTCAACAAGGCTATCCTACGAATATCATTAAACAAACAATTTTATTCAAACTACAGCAACACAAAGCACAAGAATCAATGTTCCAATAGCCAACAGTCGTCCAGCTACTCGCAACAATTCGAGCGATTTGTGGAACCCGAGAGACAGATGAATCCAGTACAACTCGTCCCACCCACTCTACTCGAAATTAAAATTTTAATTTTGTGATACGGGGTTCTCACGGTGGTGACTATGTCGAGTACTGTCTTTCAGGAAGTTACGCCGTCTAGTCTAGTAAAGTTTTCCGACGTTCTGCTCTGCTTTTTGCGCTCACTCTTCGATCTTGAAGACTAACGCATAACATTCCTCCGAAACGTCAGTAAACTTCTACCAGCTTATACGTAACAGATGACAACTTTCACTTTAAATATTATCCTCCTTTTGTTCCTAAGTTTTCCAACTGGTCTTCTCCCATCAGTTTTCCAACCAAAATTTTGTATGCATTCCTCAAAACCGATTCCCAATTGACATTCTTAGCAGCGTAAATTTCAGTGCGATTTAAAAAGAAGTTCCTGTACTTATTGTCTTGCTCTGACGCAAGAAGTCTGAACGCGGGGTAGAGGCACAAGCTCGGGACAGGCTGACCTGCAAAGTCCGAACCTTGTGAAACTAGCAATAACAAAATGACAACCTAGTACGAGGTGATTTACAACTGACAGTCCATTTCTTTCGTAGCACATGTGGCATGCTGTAATACTTAAAATTTCAAAAGATCAGCTCCACCCAGACAACACAGCGTTACACCTTCACCTTCAACTCGGAGAAAGTGAGGCCTATACTGACCATTAGTCACGATGTGCGCACTCACCTAGGAGTATTACAAGAATGGCGTAGCCCACATGTCAGGTTTTTCGTTATAAAATTACAAAAACGCGTCTTTTATACATCACTGGATAATCACTGTCATGGATCACGCATGGTGCTCTCTTAATCCAAGTAAAAGCAAATCTACAGGTGCGAATGTAGTGAGTAAGCAATTGTAAACAGTCTGCAGGAGGTGGACTTCCAGCCTGGGGCAACAGACAAGGGACTAATAACCTCTCAAAGTAAAAACCAATCATTCTGTGTTAAGAAATGACACCTATGAGCTTGCTAACAGGATGATGGAGAAAACTATATAACAAAAGGTTTCAGGGTTTCGCTACATGTACTATTTGTCTAATACTATCAGAACAGTCAAAACTAGGAGATGGACAGCACAAGCTGTACACATGAGGAAGTGAAAAATACATATAAGGTTTTGCTGGAAAACATGCAAGAGACACTGGTACAGATGGAATGATAACAATAAAATGGATCACCAAAATATACAGCCCAATGTATGGGCCAAATCGGTTGGCACAGAGACAGGCCGGGGGCAAGCTCTTGTAAATCTTAGAGTTTCATAAAATGACAGGAATCTGAGTAACTATCAGCTTCTCAAAGGATTCCCTTACATGTAATATGTACTGACTAAGATTCTACTATGAATTCTAACAAAACAAGAGTGGGAAGACTTTCCATACAAGTTCTTTCTTACTTGCCTGTCTTTTTTTTTTTGCCCGTTTGCTGCAAAAACAAAATTATTATTGAAAACTATCAGCATGGGAGATATCATGCTGCACAATCAGAACTTGTCTTCTATTTCCTTAACCATGGTGGAGACCCTTGTACCTTGGGCAGGATTTCTTTGGCCAGTTATAAAACTGCCTATTCACTGCACCATTTGTTAATTTACAGATATATAGTCTGATTTACTCCTGTACTCACTGTTTCCCCCCAACATTTTATAAATACTACAAGAATGTGGAAATACAGCTTTTAAAAAATAAATCACGTGGCCTGATGTACAAAAGTACTTCATATCTCGGGCCACCATGCACTATATCTAAACAGGTGATAAACAAAATGGGCAAAAAACTCTTCACTGGTGCAAATGAAACAATCTAAAATACTTCAAACATTTTACAGGCCCTCTCTCTTAAATTCACAAAGAACAAATTTTAATTTAAAAAATTAAACACAAATACATCTCAGACAGTCTTCTAAGGCACTGTCAGTTGTAATATGTACAAGTAAAATAATATATGAAAAAGAATGAAATACAATTTAATAAATGAGTCTGCATATTAACAGACATGGAGTCATGAAGATAAAAGGAAATATCATGGCATCTCGTCTCTTCTGTAGCTCTGGTTGAAATGCTGCATGCATCTTCAAGTTCTCTTTTGCAGCTGTCATCCGTTGTGCAAAACACAGAAATATTCTTGACCCACCTCATGAACTTCACTGATCTCCCTTACTGTTGGACCCAATGACACCTACACGTTTATTTTCTTTGTAGCTAAGCTACTAAATTCCACTTTCCTTGCTGAAAAGGAAGGTCAAAGTCAAGGAAAATTTCTTGTTTTTCTTCACAGTAGCATGCCAGTTATTGAGGCCTGTGCAGCTCTCATCCTCAGAAATATTAAAGGCACCACATAATTCATCTTCACAGCTCAATTCAACAGGCTGTTTCTTCCTTGCATATTTTTACTTTTCCATTCCTCTCTGGGGGAAAAAAACTTACTCTTCCCCTCTTAGGCATCAATATTTGGGGGAGGGGGTTTAGGTTTAAGACCTCAACTTCATTCTTCTCAGGACTATTCATTAAAACCCTTGATCAGCCTCATTTCTGTCATTTATTAATCACTGCTTCCAGTTGTGCTTTAGGAAACTGTAGAATCTCTTCAAGGGATCGTGGACATGTTGACACCAATGGCCCAGCAGGCGCACTTCCTTCTGAAGTCTTAGATGCAAGGGGCTCATCAATCTGAGCTGAAGGTGACTGGTTAGCCTCATTCACTGATCCCTAAACTGGTTCAAGCCTCTCCATTGCATAAGAACTCAAAATCTTTTCTGCTGATGAGCCACAAAACATTAACACAAAACACAGACTGGATACCGGATTGACTGAAATCATCTGGATATGCCAGACAAGTTAGGTGAACAGCACTGTAAATAAAAATACATTTCCCTGGGCTGTTCAACATCTAGTTGCTGTTTGCCATACTGTAAAACTTCTTAGACTGGACATGTATGGATCTATACAAGGCTGCAGCTTATGAATGGTAAGAGGAGGAAATGTCAGCATTATAATACAATTCTCTTAACACTTTGAGGTTACTAGTATTGTTACTCTCATGACTAAGAATAGAAACTCCTGCCCACCTTACACTGGTTTCACATGATATATGAAACTGTCCAGAAATTCAAGGAACTTGAGCTCATACAACCACCCACTGAGATGAAATGTTTCATGTGTACCAGTTGATGCACTGATCAACATATGATCCTCAAAGTCAACACGTCGGAATATCAGCTGAACCTTCCAGGACATTAATACAGCCAATGACAGTGACAGTGACTCCTTCCTCACTACATGTCACGCTGAACATCTATTTACTCTCCTGAGTGAAACAACTATAGGGGGACAGTGAACTGCAAACAGCCCTATCTCATCATTCTAATCATTCTAATTATACTAATTGTACTTGGAGAAGGGTACAAATTATGAAGCTCCTCATTATGTAGTTTTCTCGAACCTCCTGTCACTTCATATCTCTTCGGTCCAAATATTCTCCTCAACACCCTGTTCTCAAACACCCAC
Organism: Cryptotermes secundus; assembly: GCF_002891405.2. NCBI lineage: Eukaryota > Metazoa > Arthropoda > Insecta > Blattodea > Kalotermitidae > Cryptotermes > Cryptotermes secundus. Next base: position 148,222 of record NW_019738875.1, read on the forward strand.
AGTCTATGTTCCTCCCTTAATGTCAGAGACCAAGTTTCACATCCAAACAGAACCACAGGCAAAATTATAGCTTTGTATATTCTAATTTATATGATTTTAGACAGCAGACGAGAAGACAAAAGGTTCTGAACTGAATTGTAGCAAACATTACCCGAATTCAACCTCCTCTTAATTTCCTCCTGCATCGGGTTTTGATTTTACAGTGTTACACCACAAAAATGGAAAGCAGTGAAGACATGATGGATAGGTTGGAAGCCAACTGAAAAGAAATACTGGCAAAAATATATGCCAGCCAAGAAGAAAGGAAGGCAAAAAGGGAAGCTGGCCAAGAACATCTGAAAGAGGAAATGAAAGGCCAGATGACTTTCTTTGTCTCCTGGATAAAGGACACTAATGAGAAGTTTGAGGTCCTTCATGGAGTTCGTCTCCTTCATGGATGCCCATCATGAAAGGATGGTGGCCTGTCTTGGAAACATGGAGGCCACAGATTTGGATGCAAATCCAGAGGAAATGCAATCTGAGGTGAAGCATGAAAAGGTCGCTAATGAACAGGCCACAGTGCAACCTGTTGGAGTACTGAGGAAGTGGCACAGGGACCAAAATGTGGCGGTGTGCAGTTAAAGAAGCACAGCAGACACATCAATTGCTAGACAAAGGCTGGCTAGGACACGTTTCCACAGCAATGAAGATGTATAAATCAACATATTACCATGAATTAACATAAGATTCCATGACAACAGATTCATGAAGAACAGTAATGGAACCCTCAGAGGTGGTGATCTCTATGAGGTTCTCAAGCATTTATAAAAGACACTACATGCGTCAATATTTGAGTATTGAGTAGATGAAGTGTCAAACAGATAAGGATTCATTACCAAGCAACGACTAAGCAAGCAGACACTGAAGACTTAATTTTAAGTGTGATAATTACAGTAATCTTTAGCGTGTTATTGTAATTAGAACTTGTGAGTATCCAATAAATCTATTCACCAATCCAAACCCTGCCCACAAGTCACTAAAATACATGAATATATATATATATATTGTGGCATGGAGTCCCATTGCTGGGCAAAGACCACAAGATAAGCAAATATACAAAGTATGTTAGTAAGTAATAACTCTGCAAACAAGTGTGTTTCCATGGCAACAGTTGAATACAGTAACAAAGGAACAGTGTTTTCTGTGTGGCCCATGTCTATATGTCATAAGCATGACAGACAGTGAACTGAAGTCAGTTGAGTGGAGTTAGTGAAGAGAGCTGGTGAGTAACTGAGTTAGTCCAGCACTTAGAGAACAGATGAAGTTCAGTCGTTGTGAGCTGTTTCTGTTAGAAGCTAGTAGATGAGGCCAGGGATACTTTGGGAACCCAGAGGAAGGGAACATGTGACACCGCAAGCCGCTACCAAGCAACGGCTAGTGAAGACATGACTGTGGGCATTAGTGTGTGTGTAACGGTGAACTGTAAAGTGTAATCACACGCTGTATCAAAGAGTCCAATAAATCTGATCACCAATCCAAAACCTGTATATAGTCACTCCATCACACGACAACATATATAAAAATGTACTGTACCATGCTAGTAGCACTAATAAATACAGTTGAGAAATTGCAGGTGCAATAAATATATAATGTGTTCCTTATTTACAGGATGGCCAACCAACAAACATGGCTGCTCATTGCTGCACTGAGTATGTTCACAATTCTTGGACCTAAAAGTTGCACAGAAGCTGTAGTCCTTCCCCGTCCACCATCATCTGAGCTACAGGCATACTCCCGACATAATCATCAGGATCCAGGATCTCCATCTTCATTTCCTGACAACAGTCTCAGTTTAGTGATTGTTACATCCAGTGAGCTACCAAAACAGATTCCTCCACCAACGCAGCCTCTTGCACACAGCTCCACACCCCAATACCATGAAGTGGATCAGCAGGTGCCTGCACTACCACAGTTCAAATTACTCTGGGTTACTCGACAAATGGACACAAACAGTCTTGCCTTAAGACACACCAATTTAAACACACCATCAGCTGTAATCACTCATAAAAACACTGCCCAAAGGACAGATCTTTTACCAAATATGGTATGAAGAAAACTAAAAATGTAAATATGAGTGTGTTAATTAGAAACAAATGACCAAAGAAAGTGCTTCATTTCACTGATCTCACACGTTTTTTTAAAGTGCATGTTACATATAACAGCTTAACATTATCTTGTTACCATATTCATTCACATTACAGCCTAGTAACCATACGAAATGGGTAAAGAAAAATAAAGCTATCGCTGTAACAGGCAGAGAAGGCCGATACAGTTGTGAGACGAGGCTCCCACATTTTATAGACAATCAGCTCACAGATGGCAGCAAGGTTGCCCACCTTACGCACCTGCTGCCCTTTACCCCGAAGAAGATTCCTGGTACTCTTTTATGTTAAAAGCTGAGTCAACTCCAGGGCCATAGTGAGGCTGGAAGGATTTGGTCAACTGAAAAATCCAATGACTTGATCAGGATTTTAATCTGCAACTTTCTGTATTGTAGCACACTGCCTCAGCCAACTATGCTACCATGTGCCCCTAGCAAACTTACATAAGGGAATAAATTTCAGAAAATGTATGATACTTTTTCAGTGATCTCCATTTCAAGGTCTTTAAACTCTGTGTAATACATGACATAAGATCTTGAGGAGTCACTGAAGGGCTGGAACAACTTTAAAAAGTTACAGCAGGTTACTTGTCATGTTTATGTTAAGAATTAGTATATACACTGAGTGCCTCTCAAGGTGTACTACATAAGTGACAAGAAAGCACCAAGACATTAGACTGAAGTAAAAGGGTCCACTGAACAAAGTTCTAGAAGTGATTCTATAAAAATATCTGCAGAGTAACCCATACCTCTGTCTTCATAATAAAATCTGTGGTGTATTCTAAAACTGTGTACATTTCATTCTTGTCTGTATGATTCCAATATCAGGAGTACAGATATTACACTGTAAAGAGGAATATATATTTTTCCACTTTTATTTCACTAAACTTACACCGTAACAAATATATTTCACTGAGCAAGCTGACATACTGCTAACATAATAAACTTGTATTCAGGTGCTCAGCTTGAATTCTGGCCAAGACATCAGCTATCCTGACTGAGGTCCTTTGTGGTTTTCTTCTATTCCTCCAAGATGATACAATGAGTAGACCATGGCTACCTCCTTTCAAATCCTTTCAATTCAATATTCACCAATCATCCTACCATTTGATGTTATATAATCTAGATACTGAGATCATCATAAAATTAACAACAACAAAATATAAGACCTCTAGATATTAGAGAGATATATAGAATCTTCCTCCCATTACAGGACCAAAACTTTCAGCAATGAAACCACTATTTATGCACCAACAGTAATCAAATATTGTATAAACATATATTAGTCCCTGTGAAATGGCATCCACTCCCTTTCTGAGTGCTCCACCTCCTCTTCAAAAGTTCTGTGACATGCCGTGCTGCATCTAGTCATTTTCTGTGTCTTGTGATGGAAATACGTACTCACTTGAATATGTGCTCCCTGTTCACATATACTGGTAAATTGGGTTACCTAAGGAGTCACAAAGGGCATCTTGGAACAAGTTACAGTGTATGTTATCATCAAACACTGTCTTTATATACTGGGTGAAAATTCAGAGATGGCAGAAAACCTTGTATATTAGCACAAAGATGACCAGATGCTTTCTGATCAGAAAGTACAGTACATAAAGACGTTTCTGCTTATTTTACTCTCCAAATCATTGTGTGGGCTTTTCCAAGAGACCCAGCTACCCTACACTACATGTCAAAGAGCCAATAAGAAAGTAAAACTGCACCATTCCATGTGTTGATGACCAAGGGCCACTTCTAGTGGATAAAGAAAGCCTTCAGCACTTTTATATATGGTTTTAACAGTTAACAGTGTAACACCGTGGGATTCTGAATCTCACTTCGTTTACACATGAAGCATTATTTCATTTCAATGGGTACACAAAAAGATAACATATCTGAGGCGCTCGAGAATCAATATGCAATCCATGAGAAACCAGAATATTCCGTGAAAATTTGGATGTGGTGCACTATTTCCTGAAACCTACTTTCTTTGATCACTGTGAAGCCTGAATTTTACCTCACAATTTTCAATGCATCTGCAAACCCACTGACTGATGAGGATTCAACTACTGGTTACTGTGAGCAAAATAAGGCAAGATGTCATGCACCAAATGCCAGCAAGATGAGGCAAAATTCACATGTCTAATGCCAGCAACAGGAGGCAAGATACCATATGTCAGATGCAAGCTTGGGTAAACACTGAGAACTTTTTCAGGAAGCTAGGTTATCCCAAATGAACTCTCACTGACAATGTCTCCACATTAACCTTACTAGACATCTTCCTGCTAGGACTACTAAAACTGACAAGCCTCACACCATTGATGACCTCAAAGGAAACAGAGGATGGGGGCTCGCACCAATTCCTGTGGACATGTTACAGCTGTGCACTTGCTAATTTGGGGAATTGCATCCAGATGTGCATTAGTGCCAGAGGTCTGGAACCTCCAGTGAGAGGACCACTATGTATGAGGGATGGAACTTTAACAATGGCAACTATTTATTTACAACTGATACAAAATAGATGCACATTTCAAAGATTTACTGTCCTTCAATGTAGTCACCAGCATTGTGTACAACCCGTTGCCAGTGATGTGGAAGTTGTAGGATACCTTTAGCAGCGCCTGTTGTGTTGACAGTTCGAATGGAGCGGTCTACTGCCTGAAGAATCTCTGGAACAGTTCTGAAGCGAATGCCACGAAGTGGTTCCTTCTTCTTAGGAATCAAGTCAAAGTCACAAGGGCTTAAGTCTGGGGAGTATGGTGGATGGTACAGCACTTGCCAGCCCCACCAATCAATCTCCAGTAACGCGGAAAGAGAATACACTTCTTCACTGGCACTAGGACAACCTGGCCAACGTATGTCTGCCACATTTTCGCGTCCCTCGTTGAAGGCATTTACCCACCTTGCCACTGTTCTGTAAGGCAATGCAGATTCCCCGCAAGCCTCTTGAAGACCTTGATGACACTGTCGTGCTGTAAGGCCTCTGGCACATTCAATCTTTATCCAACTCCGTTGTTCCTGTTTCAAAAACATCGTGAAAACACTACATCAGACCGCCAGCTAACACAAGGCTCTGTTCTTCTCATGACTGTGCATGCGCGTGACGTGGGAAGGGAGAGTCCCATTTGCTCTGAGGTAAGGTAGGTATGTAACTAACGTGTGGTATAAGCGACATTGTTTGGTTCCGTTGCATGGCGTCTCTACAGCAGTGTTGCCACTATTAAAGTTCCAACCCTCATATTTTATTTGATACCACATACCATTGCTCTGTATGATAAAGCTGATAAAGTGGATGAAGTTACACTACTGGAGGTGGGGTCAACAAACTAAACCATTGGAAGAAAGTCAAGAAATTCCCCACCTTTCAACAAATGCAAGTGTTACTGACCACTTCAATAACACACCATGCTCAAATCTCCATTCAAGTCATAGGTGGACACTTTGAACAGATTCTGTAACATGATTCATTATTAAATAACACCTATTTTAGTTTTTCATCAAAATTATTGTCATATTTTTCATTATAACCCCTGTTACAGGTACTTCTCTATCTTCATTTCAAACTCACATGATTCCTTAAAAATTCCAAATTGATTCCTTGTTAACAGGGACCCTTTTACACAAAATTTCTTGATTAGTATATCCACAAAGTGCAGAAGATTCCTCCAGTGGGAGACGGTGTTTTCTGTAGGGTCTATGAAAAGGAGTTATCTTAAAGATGTACCCTGCTACAAGTTCAGTTCTCAGTTCTCGGTGGAAGACAAGTCACAGAAAGTTCATCATGTGAAGACTGGTGTGTAACTAGAAGGCTTCATTCATGTGTAAGACTTGGAGTGTGTGATCCAGTGAGACTGTTATAGTTCCTGAATTTTTAGTTGTGGTACCAGGAGAGGGTTAGTGAGTGTGTAAATCAGCAACAGAACTGTATTTAAATGAGCTTAAGAAAACTTGTAACCAAAGCGCTAATAAATCCAATCATCCAAACTATAACCCGTCATTTTTGTTATGCGTACCACGCTGCATGTGACAATATCATCCTTGAAACAACCAAGGAAATTATTTTCCAGCCACCTACATCAACAGAGTAAATACCTTCTTCAGACACTGGTAGTTGCTCAGCTGGTCAAGAACTTCAACACATGCTTTATGGAACCCAAAGGTTCATTACAGCATGCACAGAAGAATTTTTCCTCTATACCACCACATCCAGACCAGCTAGGGCAACTATGTAACCTCTTATCAAATGGGTATGGGGACCTTCACCTGGGAATAAAGCAGATGGCCCACTCACGCCCCCCCCCCCTCAACACAGAAGTCGCAGTTTTACATGAATACACCTTATCTTCCATCCAAGGGCAAGGAACCAGTTACCTTCTACCTCTTACCTATTACTAACATGAATGAGTCATCTATAAAGATATCTACTAACAGTTGTCTTTCAGTAAAACACCTAGCACTCAACAGCATTAAACACACAACATGGTTGTTCCCGCAAGTTGATGAACTGCACTACTTTCTGTACCTAAACTTTTCAGCTTCATTTTCCAACACTTAACAAAACAGTATAAACAGTACAAATTTATTCAATTTGCACAGGAATGTGTCAACAGGACACATAATAAATAGTGCACACATAATCATCATCATCAGTAATCCGTCAGACAACAAGTCCACAGTCTCTTCCAAAATAATTCCTCCACTTAATGTGATCTACAGCTTTCTCCTTCAAATGACAGTATCCTCTTCTGTCCCCAAGGTCATCCAGCATCTTCTTACGTCTTCTTGTCACTTCTATCCACCCCTCTATCTTTCCTTCGATAACTTCTTTTAGAAGGCAGTTTCTGCGTAAAACATGACCAATCCAATTAGCCTTCCGTTTTCTTATTTCGTGTAGGATATTCCTCTGCTCACTGACTCTAATTAACACTTCTTCATTTCTTACATAATCAGTCCAACTGATCTTCTCCATCCTTCTCCAACACCACATTTCAAAACTTTCCAGATGTTTCTGATCTACTGCCCTAAGTGTCCATGTTTCAGCCCCATACAGAGCTATGCTCCAAATGTAGCATTTCACTAGTTTCTTCCTCAAATTTAAGTCCAATTTGCTGGTAAAAAGATTCTTCTTCTTGCTAAATGCAGCTTTTGCCATGGCAATCCTGGATTTAATTTCACTAGTACACCTTCCATCATCTGTTAACAAGCTACCCAAATATTTAAAACATTTCACATTCTCCAGTTGTTTTTGGTCTATCTTTATTGTGACCAGGGTTGGTTGTCTCGAAATTTTCATTACACACATAATACGACGCTAAAATATAATACTACTTCCAAACAGAACTTCATCTCCACTGCTTGTCATCTTTCTAAGTCCATGTCAAAGTTTCTCGTTCACATGTCAAAAGATCCGAGCAATATCTTTTACATAACACAAACCACTAATGTATCAAAACACTCTGTTTCTTCAATGCTCATCTGAATTCCACAGACATTTCATTCATAACCACAGTATGGTACAGCATAAAGTAGACCAAAATAAAAAGCATATCAAACATTGTAGAACGTCAATAAATAATTTTTACCCTGTAAAATTTGGCTAAAGCAATAAAGATCAATATGACATACTCAAGATAATAGTGGTTACATTAAGAGTGCACTTCAAGTAACTAATTAGATTTTCAAATATACTTCAAACAGTGTCAGTGATATGCTGCATTACATGTGGTGATGTCTTCCCTGAAAGAGTCCATAAACACTCCTCCCTATCAAATGCCTCCCAGGTACACAACCGCCAGCATGAGATTTGGAAAGTTCAAGGGATAATTCAGATCCTCTGGAAACTGGTTACCCTAAGAAAGCCCCTGCATCATGTCCAGTGTTACCTTACATTTATGGGCAATAGCACGACCTTCATGAAACCACTATATTTTGAAATGCAAGTTTCTGGCATCACTGTATCACCTGTTACCAAGAACACATATCTGTTTCAAACTTATGTTCACATACTTCCCTAAGTGCCTTAAATAAAGTCTTCCAGTTTGGCCTTTTATGCATGAAGTGAACAAACACCCCACAGTAAAAGCCTTTCAATTTAGCAGCCATTTAATTCTATAAAAAAAAAAAAAAAGAGGCACACAAGGACAACTGTCTTACATGTAGCAAAATTAATATCCTGTGCATGTGCACTCGGAGAGAACATCTCTATCACTACTTTACACTGGAACATACTACAAGGTATTAAATTCACTACAAAGAACAAAGTAAATATTATTTTTTCTTGGTGCAAACTACTGCTACTTAGTATATTTTCCACATACAATTAATTAGCAAAACACACTGGCAAACAGACTGAAGTGCAAACTAGAAAATTCATTCAAAGTCTCACTTCAAAATCGGCTAAATATAATTCATACATGATGAAGAAACACATCTGCTCCAATATAATCAGCAAACCTGCATGCCTGCCACTTAGATGAGTGTTTACATAATTAACCCGTTGCCGTGGTTCGTCGTGTATGTTTCGTCAGGGATTTAAATCGTCTGGGGGGGTTCGCCGTGTATGTTTCGTCCAGCTGCANGTGTTTCACTCTACTATACATTTTGCACCTTGAGTAAAACGAAAATGTCATCATTTGGCAAAGATTAAACAATACTATAAACATGAAACTTCTCCTAAAATATTATTAAAAGCAGTGAGTTAGACCCTACCTGTTCGGCCTTGAGGGTGAGTTCAATGAAGATCTGTTGTAGTTTCTCATTAACAAAGTTGATGCAGAACTGCTCGAAGCCATTCTTCTCAAAGATTTCAAATCCATATATATCTAGTATACCAATGTTATATCCCTGAGCATTCGTTTCCATAGCACCATTAACCCGCTGTAAACAGATTAAATAACAGTCAAAAATAAATTCTGAACACATAACTGACTATCTCCATGAAGCAGAGTTCTTCTTGAGAAGCTAAGTCACTCAGCTAGTCAAGAGATTCCTTGCCCTGCACGGAACCCAAAGATTCATTACAGAGTTCTAAAGAACCCACCACATGATCATAATATAAGACAAAAAAAATCCAATCCACAACCTCACATCCTGTTCCCTCATGATCCGTTTCAATAGTCTTCCCATCTCTGCCTTGATCTTCCACATGGTCTCTTCCATTCAGATTTTCCAACCACAACTTCATATGCATTTCTAATCCCTCCAATGCATGCTACAGGCGCCACCATTTCATCCTCCCGTATTTGATTACCCAGCATAACTGGATGAAGAGCATGAATTATGAAGCTTCTCACTGTGCAATTTCCATGCTCTTCCCTTTGAGACACCAAATTCCATATCTCCACAACACAACAAGTAAAACTGGTTTTAGATATTTTCAATCATTATCTTTTTTAGACAGCACACAGGATAATTGAAAATTCTGAACTAAACAGTAATAGGCCTTCCCCAAATTCAATCTTCTCTGTATTTCTTCATAAACGAACTTTTGTTTTGTTGTGCCATTTCACAATATGCTTTGAAGCATTCTCATATTAACAAAATAACCTGCTGGAGCAGACCTTGACTTGAAAGCTATTTGTTGCTCACCTAGTCAAAAAACCGTTTGCCTTATATGGAACCCAAATGTTCATTATGGTGTTCACCCTATCCTGAGCCAAATGAATGCAATTCACACCCTTCAATCCTGTTTCTTTAAAATCCATTTATTCCTGAGATTAATATTAAAACTATTCATTGTTGTCAAAGGATGTGTACAATAAAGAGAGCGGTTAATATGAGATAAAGCCTCTCGGTGCTGCAGTTTCTGATGGGCCTATTACATACATACATCAAATGGCAAGGGAGTTGTCTGCTGTATATGGAACATATGTGGAATGCTGACTGACAGCTGAAATTTTAAACTCTAAGAAAAGAGCACAGAGCACAACACACAACAGGACAGAATCTAACCTACCAACTCAAACACATGCGCGCATTGAGGTGACTTACATATTAACATAAGCAACAACAGAAGACAGCAGGTTTCTGCTCCAAATAATTTTAAGAATTGATCATGACCACATTGGTCAAAACATGTAGTGATAAACTTTTAATAAATTTTATAGAGTTGCATGTGAGACTGTAAAAACTAATCGACACTAAGTGAAAAGTGCAACAGGATGCTACAGTATAACATTATGTGACACCATGTAGTTTAGAAGATAGGTACCAATCAACAGAGGCATCTGATGCCACCATTTTCAGGGTAGTCTTCTAGTATAACTGTTCCAGTCACTATCTTCACTAAGTCTGCCCAAACAGCCGGGAAATCAGCCAAGATTCAAAACTGGTCTGACCGACCGACCGACTGGACCGACCAACCGACCGACCGACCGACCGACCGAGCTAAGGTATAAGGACTGGTTCATAATAATCAGGCCCTTGTGCCGCAACTTTCAATGATCTATTGTGCTTCATCTTTTTGATTAACCCTTTATCAATCCTACACTTCAAATGAAATGTAAGATTTTGTTTATGGCAGTATCATATAGTCACTTGGTTCCATAAAAAAATCATCATCATCATCATCAGTAATCTGTCAAGACGACAGGTCCACAGTCTCTTTCAAAACAATTCCTCCACTTAATGCGATCTAGAGCTTTCTCCTTCAAATGACAGTATCCTCTTCTGTCCCCAAGGTCATCCAGCATCTTCTTACGTCTTCTTCCTCGTCTTCTTGTCACTTCTATCCGCCCATCTATCTTTCCTTCGATAGCTTCTTTTAGAAGGCAGTTTCTGCGTAAAACATGACCAATCCAATTAGCCTTCCGTTTTCTTATTTCATGTAGGATATTCCTCTGCTCACTGACTCTAATTAACACTTCTTCATTTCTCACATAATCGGTCCAACTGATCTTCTCCATTCTTCTCCAACACCACATTTCGAAACTTTCCAGATGTTTCTGATCTACTGCCCTAAGTGTCCATGTTTCAGCCCCATACAGAGCTATGCTCCAAATGTAGCATTTCACTAGTTTCTTCCTCAAATTTAAGTCCAATTTGCTGGTAAAAAGATTCTTCTTCTTGCTAAATGCAGCTTTTGCCATGGCAATCCTGGATTTAATTTCACAAGTACACCTTCCATCATCTGTTAACAAGCTACCCAAATATTTAAAACATTTCACATTCTCCACTTGTTTTTGGTCTATCTTTATTGTGACTGGGGTTGGTTGTCTCGAAATTTTCATTACTTTTGTTTTCTCCACATTCATTTCCATGCCATAGCACCTTCCAATTTCAATTAGTCTATCAATCATGCCCTGTAGCACAGTAACAAAATCTTAAATAAGCTATAGCCTCACAATCACATAGGATATGTGTTGCTGATTCGTCGTCTTCTAGGCATCTTTCACAAGTGGGGTCATCTGTAAATCCCAGTCTGAAAAGGTGTTCCTTTAGGTGACAGTGTCCTGTTAATAGTACAGGGTGAATCGTATAGAACCGGCCCGTTGAATTTGCTAATAATTCCAGTGATGCATATAACCGCTCACAATTGGGCCTTGCTGAGTCGAATGGTGTGCGCATGATCCCGCAAGAGGCAGCCCTTATGCTGCAAGGTCAAGGACAATCCCGAAACGTGTCTGCAGTGTGCAGGTGAGTCATGGAGTACACTGTTGAACAGCGAGTGTTTCTCCTTTCTTTTTTATTTATTTAAATTTTAGCAATCAGAATATTACATAATTCTATAAGCTAAAGTGCTGATTACTCATTAGATATACTAACGACTAGTGGCATGAAGAGGTTGATATCCAGCGAAATCACCTGTATAATCTATAATTAGTATCTATACATTAACTTAAGAGTAGTTCACTTGGCCACAGTTTTTTTGAGTCTTTTGTTGCTTACTGGTTCCAGGAGTTGTTCCATGAGCTGATTGGGGTGGTTTTCTATGGAATTATGATGTGTGATGGCTTTCTTGCGTATTGCTTCCTGTACGGTTGGTACCTGTAGATCTGCATGTAGTGTATGATTTGTTACGTACCACGAAGCATTAACAATTTGACAGCCCCATAATTCTAGTCCATATGTCCAGATTGGTTTGGTAATTGTTTTATATATTAGAAGTTTGTTGTCTGTAGATAGTCATGAATTTCTTCCCAGTCACCACTGTAGCTCCATTGTCTTGTTGTTTATTTGTTTTTCCTTTTTTGTGAGATGTTTCCATGTCAGTTTAGCATCCAAATGTAGGCCTAGATATTTTACTGTTTGCTTTTATGGTATCTGTATGTTGTTTATTGTGACTGCTGGACATATTTCTTTTCGGAGGGTGAATGATATATGTGCGGATTTATTCTCGTTCACTTTCACTTTCCATTTTGTTAACCACTGTTGGAGAGTATTTAAGTAGTTTTGTGTAGTAGTTGAGGCTATTTGAGGATCTGCGTGGCTAGTAAGGATGGCCGTATCGTCTGCGAATGTCCCTCTTAGGACATTTTGTGCCATCGGTAGATCTGACGTGTACAGGACATACAGCAGTGGTCCAAGGACGCTGCCTTGTGGTACTCCTGCACCGATAGGAAAGTAGTCAGATTTCTCTTCATTTACTTTGGTTTGAAAGGTTCTCCTACTCAAGTATGATTTTAGAAGATTGAAGTAAGCCGGTGGAAATACATGTTTGATTTTGTAGATAAGTCCAGGGTGCCAGACCTTGTCGAAAGTCTAACTAGTGTCGAGGAATACTCCACTGCAGTATTGCTCATGTTCGAACATTTTGTTTATGGCTTGTATAATTCTGTGAGCTTGTTGCACGGTGGCGTGTTTCTGGCGAAACCCAAACTGGTGGTCAGGTATCCAGTTTTTTGGAGGCAAATCTGCGTTTATTCTGCGAAGTAACAGTCTTTCAAGTAGTTTTGATGTTACTGGCAGTAAACTGATGGGTCTGTATGAGGAGACATCTGTCGGGTCTTTTCCAGGTTTACCGATCATGATGATTTGTGCCTTTTTGAGACATTTTGGCCAGTATCCTAGTTGTAGAATAGCGTATATGTAGGTTAGCATCACTGTCCCTTTTCTAGGCAATTCTTTCATCATTTTGGCCATTACCAGATCAAATCCAGGCGACTTTTTTTGGGTTTAGGAGCTTAATTTCATCAGCTATTTCTTTTTGTGTGAATGCTTTGATGGTTGTATGTGTTATAGGTGGTTTAATAGACTTTTTTCTATTTCTTGGTCGATTACTGTATCTGTTGGTTGGAATACGGAAGCCAAGTGTTCTGCAAAAAGTTTAGCTTTCTCAGCGTCACTTTTTGCCCATGGTTCATTGGTATTTTTTCTTATTGGTGGTGTTGGAGTTTTAGGTTTTTTTGAGTTCTTGATTGGTTTCCATATCGAATTGTCTGTTCTACTTAGTTTCGTTATGTGTTGCTCAAATTCTTCGCTCCTGACTTTTTTGAGCTTGTTTTTTAATTTATGACTTGTGTGGTTGTAAGCCCATTTATCAGCTGGTGTGTGGGTTCATTGCCATCTTGATCTGGCTGTCCTTTTTTCCGCTATTAGTTTTTTAATTTCAAGCGGTATGTCTTGGTTTATTTTCTGTGTATGAAGTTCTGGCATTGACTGTTGTGCAGCTTGTTGTAGTTTGTTTATGAATGTTTCAGTAGTGTACTCGATTTCTTCTATCGTCTTCAGTCGAATTTTTAGGTCGATGCTGTTGTGTAGTATACTATGGAAAGTACTGTTGGGTACGACGTCAGTGTATGTTGAATTGATTCCATTTGTAACGTAAAAGTCTAGTAGGTCAGAAATTGTTTGTGGGTCAGTTGGCCAATACATTGGGGTGCCTGTTGATAAGTATGAATGTCTACTGTGTTCTAAGTTTTTAGAAGTTCTCTCCCTTTGGTTGTTGCCAGGCGTGAACCCCACCTGGTATGTTTGCTATTATAATCTCCTCCAGCTATGAATTTATTGCCTAATGTTTGGAAATATTCTTGGAATTGATTCATTTTAATATTGTGTCGTGGTGGACAATAGACTGCTGCAATTGTCAGCTCATATGATAATGTAGTTACTTTTATTGCGGTGGACTGTAGGAAATTTTTCTGGTATTTCGGTATCTCGTACTGTTGGATCGTACTTTTGATAAGAATCGCAGTACCGCCATGGGCGGTGCCGTCAGGATTACTGGTATTATATGTTACATAGTTTGGTATTTTGAAGTAGGTTCTTTCTGTGAAGTGGGTTTCACTAATGAAGAATACATTTATGTGATTGTTTATTAGGAACGTTTTGACTTCTTCTTTATGTTGTTCAAGGCCGTTGGCGTTCCACAGCCCTATTCTTAGGAACTTGGCCATTAGTGTACTAGTTTGCTAATTAGTGTTGTTAGCATGTTAATGACCATGCTATTTTGTTGTATTAATTGACTGAACATGGCTTTAAATTCATTAAGAAATTGTGTTAGAGGACTGTTTGTTGGTTCTGGTGTATTAGCATCTGTGTTGTTTGATGGTTCTAGTGTATTGGCATTATTTGGGTTTATGTTATTAACTGCATTACTATATGTTCTGTTTTGGTTTCGATAACTGCCCATATAAATGTTGGGTCTGGTATTTACATTGTTTGAGATTGATGGGTTGGTGGCTCTAACCTTTATTGTTTGTTTTCACTGGATTAGCCTGTGATAGTACTCACATCCTTTATAATTGGCGGGATGGCCTCCTCCACACAATGCACAAGTGGCTGGTGTTTCCTTGGATTTTTTACAGCTTTCAGTACTGTGCTGCCCTCCGCATTTCACACACACGAATGGTCTGTTGCAATAAGACTTGGAATGACCATAAAGTTGACACCTCGTACACTGCACAATACCATTTTTGGTCTTATGAGGCGGTTCTATTTTGATGTTGACATTTTGCAGTCTTTCAATATTGTAGACTTCTTTGTTGTTGTTTGCTGGTTCAAGGTCAACGAAAAAGAGGTTTAAGGGTTGCTTGGTAGCTCTATGTCTGACATTTATGATGTTCCTCACTTTGTGTCCTAGATTGTTTAATTCAGATGCTATTTCTGCAGTTGGGATGGAGTTATGAAGATGTTTGATAACCACTCTGTAGGCACGATCTTCTTTCAGTTGGTAGCTGTGATAAATAATATTTTGTTCCTTTAAGTATCTAATTAGTTTTCGATAATTTTCAGCAATGTTGCAGTTGATCTTAATGGTGTTATTTGCTAAACTCGTCGTTGTATACTGTTCGTCTTCTAAGCAGTTTCTCAATTGTTTTACCATTTCTGGGTAGTTTGTTACTCCATATATGTATATTGGAGGAGGCTTGCTTATTTTCTTTTTAGTAGTATCTGCGTTTTGGCATTTGTTTTCTTCAACCGTCAATATGCTGTACCTGTTGTTGGTGGTTATTTTGTTGTCTTCTTGGATAGCTGCCTTTCTTGTAATATTCTTCTGTTTTTTACTTGTCGTTTGTTGCCATGAAATGTTATTGTTTTGCCTGCGTGCCGTCTGATTCAACTTCACTGGTCGATGACATTCTCATGATTTGTTGGGGGTTATGACCCTGCTGTGGTAGGTAAGTTGCTACAGTAGGCAGTGGTTGATACTGCATTTGCTGCAAGGCGAGTTGAGGAGCCGGTTCGTATGGTGGTTGATGGGGTACCTTACCAATGCAACTCGTATGTTGTGGTTGTATGATTTGTGGTGTATTTTGTATCATTTGCGAGAACTGGCCTGGATAGGCCGCTAATGGAAGGGGAGGATAGGAGTTCGTATACATGTTTTGTTGTTGTGGATTCATTGTTGTTCTGTGCTCACTTGATTACTTCGAATTTGCACATTGTTGTCACCAGTACACTTTTTGTACCGCTTAGGGCGCGGTCTGTTGAGTAAGTGTCGATCTTACATTATGAGTTAGTTTAATTGGTTTAACTCCTCGATGCTATGACTAGAAGGATTGAAAGTGTTGGTTTATCAGCCTTGTTTTATGACACACAATAATGAAGATCACTGGATTGATGACGCTTGAACTTTGTAACGATTGGGGCACTGTTCCGTACGTTTCCACTTTAACTCCGCACCGTGCCAGAGACAAGCAATATGCGTCCGCACGCTACGACTACTAGCTCCGAACTGTGAGTGTTTCTCGTGCACACGTACTGGGTGACAGGCTTGCTTGCGAACACACAATTGCAATTCAGGAGGAAGTTTGGAGTTCACAAAAAGCCAGTGAAATTGACTATACAGTCCTTGGCTCAGAAACTGGAAAGGACAGGGACACTTTTAAAATGTGGTAAAAACCGCTCAGAAATGCCAGAAGAAACGACTGCAATTGTGTGGGACAGGTTACTGCAGTCTCCCAAGAAATCATTACGACGTCTAAGCCAGGAAGCCAGGTATTCTTGTTCAACGTGTCAACGTGTTGCAAAGAAGGCGAATCTTCATCCCTATCAGATCACCAGTGTTCGGGAATTGGGTGATGTTGATAAAGATAAATGGGTACAGTACTGTTTATGGTTTCGGGAATTCATGCACGATAACCCCAGAATTTTGGATATCACTTGGTTTAGTGATGAAGCATGGTTTCACCTATCAGGATATGTAAATGCATAAAATTCCAGGATCTGGGCATCTGAAAACCCACATGAGATTGCTGAATCACCACTACACCCATAAAAAGTGGGTGTGTGGTGCGGCATTTCTGGTTTACGAATCATTGGACCGATCTTCTTCGACACGACCATGGACAGCACCTTATACTACCATATTTTTTACGATTTAGTGCAGCAGCTGGATGATGTGGAACTTACAAAGGGTTATTTTCAGCAGGATTCAGCGATGTGCCACATGTCCAACATGTCCATGGAACTGATTGAGAGCTTCTTCCCTGATCGCATCATCTCTAAAAAGATGTGGCCCCCAAAATCTCCCACCTTACCAGCCCGGATTTTTTTCTCTGGGGTTTACTGAAGGACAGGGTGTATGCAAACAAACCGCATATGTTACAGGATTTAAAGGACAACATTTCAGCTGAAATCAGGAACATCACTGAAGAAACGCTGCAGCGAATCACGGCAAATATACAAGCGCAGATGGAGGCACTTTCAACACCTGCTCTGATCACGGCACACAATCCAAGATAAGATATGTGTAAATTACTTTAATATCTGTATGGTATATTTTATATTACAGCTCATTTCGTTGGGCTGGTTCTATATGAATCACCCTGTACTACCACCCATCTTAATTAGTCCCTCTTTAATTTTAACAGATACTTTGTTCTTCTGGCAGAGGACCCTTGTATCAGCAATTTTGCCAGTTTGAGTCCAGTTACAGATTCCCAGTGTTTTTTATGATTTCTGTGTGGCCAGTCCCTGATCGCTTTCTCAGCAACTCCTACTGAGATGCCGCAAGCTGGTTCAGGTCCTATGAACAGCTGTTCAGATCCCGTTCTTGCCAGCTGATCTGCAGTTTCATTACCAACAATACCCTCATGACCTGGCACCCATATCAGTTGACCTCTGTTATGTTTGGCCAGTCATATGAGGGATACATCCCAGCACTATTGGTATGCCAATCTGCTTGGTGGACCACAAAGGGCCACAGTGCTGCCTGAAGCAGATACTGCCCTATCATTTTTGAAGTAAGGCAAAAACACCATAAAGTGAAGTGCATCAGCTGAAATTTACAGTAGGTATCCACCCATTGCAAACAGTAAATAAATATGATGCATTTCAAAATAACTTCTCAGTTTGTTCAGTTAGTGGGGTGATTATTTGGGTCATGATGACACATGTCTGCTGGGAATATGTAGCATCAAATGAGATATTCAAAGATAATCACAACAGTATAGGAGGGATAACAAAGGAAGCTGATTTGTATCTAATATCTGTTATCATCAAGCCATTGCTCGCATCATGGTATCTATGTAATTGCTTCAATGTTACAAAATTCCTTCAAGAAATATGTTCAGATCTCAGTTTTTGGGCCAGTGATCTATTTAATGAAGTCCTAAAATCTGCATAGAGGGACACAAAAATTCAGGAAAAGCTTAGATGGAGAACTAGTCTTGATTTGGATAGCAGTACTTCAACATCTGCTGCATGTGATAATGTGATACTTACTTTCACAAGGTAGTCAAACAACCGTGCATAGATGCCTTTAGCCAATGCATCTCTAGTATACAAAGCTTGCTCTACATTGAGCGTCACATCAATTGTATCTGACTGTGCTCCCCACTTGCTGTCAAACCTTCGGCTAGTCAGTTTGCTTTGCAAATGATTCTGGTCCACCTCAAATAAGAATGAAGGAAATGCAAGTGCTGAAAGAAAAATACCATCTACATTACACTACAGTAACATTTGTGCATGCCATGTGCAAGGCCATGTCTAGCCAGTACTGCATGACAATATAAGTAATGTAGGGCATTCTACCACATCCTTCTTGCGGACATTTGCCTCTACCATAGGAAAAAAAAGAAGTAAATATATCCAGGTACCAGGCCATGAAGGCCCATAGAGTTGTGAGACATTGAGGGTCCCACACTATCTAGACAATCGGCTCAAAGATGGCGTTAAGGTTGTCAGCCTTATGTGCCGGCCGCGCTTTAGTCCCCAGGAAAATTATTTAATTCCTGGTACTCATTTCTGTTAGAGGCTGAGTAAACCCCAGGGCCTAGTGCGGCTACAAGGATTAGGTCAACTGAAAAAAATCCAATGACCTCATCAGGACTTGAACCCGCATAAGCCCTCAACCAATTATGCTACCGCGTGGGCCCCCTCTACCACAGATACACATTAAAATTCTACTACTTTGAAGAGTCTCCACATCAAGATCATAGTCTTCTGAACTGTGAAATGGGACACTACGTGTTTTAGCAAATAGGCACCAAAGTTTCTGAGGAAATTGCTCCCTTCATCTTCATGATAAAAGAATAAACCTTGAAGATGGAGGCAGCAGGTTCATCCAAAATTTTGATTCCTGTCTACCAAAATACATGGCATCACATGCCTTAAGACTATTAATGTAACACACAATGCAGTAAAAACCTCAATCTCATATATTTCCAACTCATTTACTTTCTGTGCACTTTTCTGTCTACTGCAACAGAATGGAATTGAATCAAAACCTGTGCCTGGGATGCATAAGTACAGATATATCTCCTGCAACATATTCACAGTGAAACTTTTCTGTAAAGTTTAGCTTTTTTATGAATAAAATTATTTCAATTAGAACCAACCCACTAGCAAATCCCACTTACACATAAACAGTGTTACTGTTAGTAGATAATATTTAAAAAGTTATGTTACTGAAACAAGGGAACAGAAAGTTCTTGTTGGAAAAAGCTTCAATTTTTGCAAACGTTTATACACTAATTCCAAAAATGAAAGGTAAGACTGTCTCTGTGTTTAGTACTACACCTGTTCCTTCCTCCATGCATGATGCATACAGTAAATGCTCCTTCTGAATGAATTTATTCATCCATACCAAATCCTACTTATTGCAGTTTTAAACATATTTTATATTTTCCTGAGAAGAAAATAAGAAAATAAAAAATTATGAACTAAATGGCAACACTTATTGTGATTACCTCACAAGGTTGAGTGATGAGATTCAGAAGAGAAAATTAGGAAGTACTAATTTCAGCAACTCTACTTATATATATATACCCACCATTCTGATCTTGTATCTCTGAATAGTTGCCCTTCTCCAAAAACATGACATTACCAAGATGGAGGATACCTGCAACTGCTTGTAAGATGTTGCTTTGTTCCTGGTCTGTCAGACCCATTACATTCATTGCTGTAACACGTAATCATACAATTATAATGATAACTTACTCATAGATCCAACAATAAAAACATCACCACAGCACTGTTCAGTTTCTCAAAAAACAGTCTTGTTGTAAAAAAGGTATGGGACTGATACTACAGGTCACTACATGCCTCGACATTCTTGAAGAGACATAGATCCATAATTTCTTAACCTTCAGCACTAGATGGAGGTGAGTGGTTAATGTCACAATCCTGGCAGCTTCAACCCTGGGAAGGGGCACCTGGATATCCAACAGGTAGGAGTCTGAGTGTACCCCAGAGCCAGACTGGATATAATGACAAAAAGAAACTCTACCTCCATTGGCAATCAACCTCCAATTCTCTGGTCATCCAGCCCACATTCTAGACACTATACTGACTAAACCATCCTGGCATTCTTAATGTCAGCATCAGTCTGTGGCATATGGTCAGCTTCATGACCAGGCTGCTCTAAACCCAGGGAAATAACTCCTGGTACCCACTAGAAAAGCAGTTACATGGGCCCAAAGCCAATGTGTATGTGATGGCAAAGAGATAAATACCTACTCTTGTGTATGTGGTGTCAAAGAGATAAATACCTACTCTTGCTAGGAATTCAACCCCAGTCATCTACAAGGTGTGTCCCAAAAGTCATGAAATATATATATATATTTTTTTTATTTATTTTTTTTTTCCCACAGACTCTCCCATGCCTGGTACGCCCCCTCAAAGGCCTCGACGGGAACCTCACTGAAAGCTATCCGCTTGGATAGCCTGAATGCTTTCAAAACGGCGTCCTTTGAGTGCAGTCTTGATCCTTGGGAACAAAAAGAAGTCGGCCGGAGCTAGGTCAGGGCTGTAGTGTGGCTGCGACAGCGTTGCCACATGGTGCTTTGCCAGGAGCTAACGGACAAGCAGAGACGTGTGGCTGGGCGCAATGTCATGACGCAGCCGCCAGTTAGCACAACGGTTTTTGGAATGTTCAGAGTGTCAGCTAACAACCAGACAGTCATTCGACTGTCAGTATTCAACAAATCACGCACGAGTCACATTTTCATTGGTTTGGCTTGCTGATGGCCGTCCAGAGCGGGGGTCATCTTCCACTCCTTCCTGGCCCTCCTTAAACTTCTTCACCCACCTTGTAACTTGCACATATGATAGAGCAGACTCCCCATAGGCTTGCTTAAGAAGTTCGTGAGTTTCGGCAGCTTTTTTGTTGAGCTTCGTGCAGAACTTGACCGCCCAACGCTGTTCGAAAGTATCCGCCATCGTGCGCCGTGACATGGTCACAAAACACAGGTGCACTAAATCAGCGATACTGACGCCTCCAATGCTCAAGCAGACTGACCTTGGGCGCTCTGTGAAGCTAAAGGCCCTTCCCCCCCTAACCCAACTGGTTCCAGCACTTTCCGCACGGGAAAGAAATATATTTCATGACTTCTCGGACACACCTTGTAATGCAGTCACTATATGAACTGAGCTACCCACCTACCTTGGTGAGCTCAACAAAATAATAAATATTGGCTGACATCTATCACCTACCTTTCAGCGTTTCTTGAAAATCATGGGCATCATTGGTTCCCTCTACTTTGTGACTACCACCATAGCTGAGATAATGGTAGTAGTCTAACTGGCATAAACCAAAGTCTTCTGTAAAATGAATGCCAAGTTTAATTATTTTTATTAAGAATAGCTTCAAGAAACTAAGACTAAGATACCACGCCA
This sequence comes from Cryptotermes secundus, assembly GCF_002891405.2. Taxonomy (NCBI): domain Eukaryota; kingdom Metazoa; phylum Arthropoda; class Insecta; order Blattodea; family Kalotermitidae; genus Cryptotermes; species Cryptotermes secundus. Next base: position 169,850 of record NW_019738875.1, read on the forward strand.
CCAATTCCATCTGAATCCACTGAATAACACCTGAGGTTTCTTCACGACTTACAATTAGAGGTGTTTTTGTAAGTCATGCCAGTACTTTCCTTTGACATAACACCACATTCCACATGAATTTCCTGTTGAGGTTTACAGCTCCTTCTAGCATCCAAAACCTGCTTCTCACCTATTTGAGTGCCTTGTGATAGCTTTATCTAATGAGGCCCTACCACAGGCACTCTTTCCCTCCAAATTTGGCCTGCCTCTGAAATGCTGTGGCTTGTATATTCAGACAATGGAGACACCCAAGGAAAGTACCCCCATGTTGATATAACATCGTCACAAAACTTCAGAGCCATAATATAGGATGTCCAGATGAAAGTTACCCAAAATAAAAAATGTATATCTCACAAACTAACTGTCATACACACATCCGGTTTATGTCATCAGAAAGGAAAACCCTGAATACCCGGCTTACCTGCATATGCTGCCACATTTTTTTCACCATGTTAGGAATCATCTGGCCAGAGAGATGGCTGGGATATGAATTGGCAGATGTGGACCAATCACTTGGCCTCCTAGGTCACCAGAATTAACACCAGTGAATTTTTTCTTGTTGGGTTATGTGAAGAATATTGTCTACCAGGTTAAGATCAACGACCTTCAACACCTGGAAGCCCGCATAAGGGGCACTGTGGCTGTGGTAACACCAAACTTCAAGCCTGGATATTTGTCATGCCACCAAGGGAGCCCACATTTAAATTTACCGAGAAAGTTATACTATACGCAGAAAAAACTTTGATAGTTTCCTTTTGTAATGGTGTAACCAATTAATGTGTATAATAAATTCTTTCTGAGATATAATGACTTTATTTTGGGCACCTTTCATCCGGATATTCTGTGTTTATAAGTAACAGAATAATCTGAGATTCCCTATACAAAGCACCATTACAAAGCTTCATTGTGTATCCTTTGGGGTGGAGGTATTCGTTCTCATTTTGAACCTAAATCTTACATTTAAAAAACATCCATTTAAGGTTTCTTTGAGTTCAATTGACTTGAACACTAAACCTATGAAAATTTTTAATGGAGTAAGTTATCCTTGAGAATAAATGACTTTGTCTCATTGAAATTGAATCTTAAAGGAGCGCAAGCCTTAAAATATGAAACATTAAACAGAAGTTCCACTGCATATGAGGTCTGACAATAAAGTCTGCAAGCTCCCGTGAGCCTGCTATGGCAGCAGTGGACAGAAGTACTTTGAAGGCAACCACAAGGATATTCAGCAATGAGGTATGTAGCACTTTTACTGCAAAGAGTTTGAGAACTTTATTGTCAGACCATGTACTGCTCAGGAATTACTTACTCTTCATATTAACAGATGCACCTGTACAAAGCTGATAGAATATATGGAAATTTCTTTCTCCAAGATTCTGCATAGTCACTCTCGATTTTTCTAGTAAAAAGTTTGAAATGCGACCCCCTTCTGGTTGTCCTCCATTTCCAAATAGAATTTCTACATATTTGCCCTGAAAATAAAATCCAAGCAAAATGCACCAGAGATATTAACAATTCTTTGACTCCAAAACACTGATTCAATGTAATATTAAGTATTATGCTGGAAGATATGGAGAACTGATTGTGCCACTAAAGATTATACTCAAGTACAGAGTGGATAATGTTCAGTCCAGTGTGACATACAAGTTTACAGCACTTCAGTCCTGAGGACTGAACATTATCCACCCTGTAATTAATAGTGTGACGGACCTGAATAAGACAAATCAAATTATACTCAATATTCACCCAAACTGAAATACTTAGTAATGCACTCTTCAAGTTTTATAAATTATAAACACAATTATGCACATAGTTTTATCCCACTGCCTCTGAAATGCTGTATAATTTCTAAGCTTTAAGATAAGCAGCACTCATCAGCATCCTCTGTCAATGTTAATCACCCCCCACTCAAGTTACTTAACATATGGGTACGGACAGCCACTGATGTGGCAATATCAAACAGACAACATAAAAACGCCCCTCCAATTTACAAAGAAATTATGCACAATACTGTGGCGTATTGGGTGTATAACGCGACAAATAACTTCACGCCGTATTTGATATAGTGAATTTTATTTCACATTCGCACTTACAATCATACAATTGACAGTTTTAGAACTACTGCTATCTGCAGTATCACAAATAGTACACTCCAAATGCCACAATACAACTGACTGGTTGCTGGCTAACTCGGAACTAACTCGGAGGTAGCTCGAGTACTAACTGTGAATAGCCTTCGCTGCTCCTCATGTAGCCTCGATCGGACAATACAGAAAACGGCCACGTAATAAGCACCCTTGTTGCCTGGCGCTGTGTTGCTAGCAACGCTAGCGGTAGTAACCGCTGTTACTACCGTCGTCTCTCGCAATCCTGTTTACCCACGCTGCCTAGCAACCCACGGTACCCTTGGTGACGTCATCGCTGTTGACTCGCGTTGCATAGCGACCAGGATGCTAGGACTCGGCTAACTTCGGCTCACTTCAGCTTCACTCGGCGCATCACAGCTGGCGGGGGGGGGGCGTCATCCATAGCTCAACATGTCACAATACATTACCACTTTCAGGACTCAAACAAAGAGTACATTATGATACAAAACAAAGAATTCCTATATAAATCAACATTTTACATCTGCACAGCATGGTCTAGAATAAAGTTGCAAGAAGATGAAAGCATCAAGTGCCCATGTGCAGAAGATACATTTTGCTGTGTGTCTGAAAGAACAATAAGTTTCCTTGTGTATGCTGTTAAGTGACCTAAAAAGTGCAATGAATGTGTCCTAAAAAGTGTTTATCATGGAACATATTTTCTCTTCAAATGAAAAACGCTGCAACTGAGTCATGCTGACTTTCTCAGGGTGCCTCATTTCCAGAAAAACCACATTTCTCTATCCTTCATTCCCCAAATTTCATACCAAACAAATTGCTACAAGGGGAACTTCTAAATTAAAATATTTTTCATGAACCATACCAAGAAATCTACAGAACTTATAAAACAAATTTGAAATATGGCATACCCAGCAAACTACATTACACTATTCAATGAGCATCTGATTTGAAGCATACCTTCAACATGATGGTTCTCACAGTGATGTGTCACATTACAATGTAAAAATAATTTATCAATGTAATAAATTATCTGTGGCTCTACTATACTCTGGGCTATATCAAACTGGGCCATATTATGTAAGCAAGAAGACAATGCATCCTGGACATTAACCGCTATACTGTTCAATCAGATTCCTGATAAAGTGCAGATGTGAAAAAAATTAGACAGTAGACTCACTCAGTCTATAATTTTCAAATACATGACTCACTCTTATAACAGTTTATATACAGCTGGAATCATATATGTCCTGAGCTATTATTAACAGTAATATTTTAACTTAACCCTTCCGCGATGGATAGTATTTAAATCATTTCCTACCGCCAAACCGACGGGGTATTTAATTATTAAACAGAAAAATGCACTTATCCATGAAAAATTTAGTAACTCTCGCAAAAATTGGTATATTGAGATAAAATTTTCACAGAAATATTCATAAAGAAACGAAGAACAAAACTATATATATATTTTTCAATATAATTATGATAAATAATATTTTTTTACTCACTCGAACTGCTAAAAGTTGAGTTTGGTGTGGTAATCCTGAAAACACTGGTCAATACATAGCCCAACATCACAATCACTGCACCAGTACACGGTTTCTTTTCTTCTTTTGTTTTTTGTACACACTACACATCGCCTTTGTGGTCTAGCCTTTTTTCCTGATGGGGGAATTTTACTAATAAAATGTCTTTCACGAAGCCGGGGGATGGTGTTATCTGATGAATGACGTCGACCTTGTACTCTACGTGCTGCCTGCTCCTGGTCCGTAAACTTCAACAGCAACCCTTCTACCAGATTTACTCTGAATGCTAAGTGGTCTGTCAGTCTTTCCTGATTCTTGTTATAAATTATCATGGCATTTACCACTGTCGCATTCAAAAGGCGTCTGAAGAGTTTCATGTACCACTTATGAAGTCTTTTTCTTTCCACGTTGTAGTACTGTAAAAGCTGATCTTTCAAATCAACGCCACCCATCATTTCATTATAATCAATTATAATTTTTGGTTTTTTTATTTCTTTGTTTCTCTTTATATCTGTCTGTGTGTCGGCATTGTGAAATGTAGAGATCACGGAAACTGGTTTTTTGTCTTGCCACTTGAGAACAGTTATAGGACCTGCGTGCTGAGCTATGATCTCGCCCTTTCTCAACTTTGTGTTTTTTACAGTTGTTGGGACACCCTTTCTGTTCAACCTAAGGGTCCCAACACAGTCAGTGCCATGATTTTTTAATAATTTTGCTAACTGGGGGGAATTGTAATAATTATCCATCCATAGAGTATGACCTCTATGGAGGAGCGGTTCGACCAAATGTAGAACAACAGATGTTGTTTTATTGGTATTTTCTCTGATCAGTGAAGAATTTAGTTGGGTTTCGCTGCCAGTGTAAACAATAAATGACCATAAATACCCAGATTTGGAATCACAGAGTTCATAAGTTTTTATGCCGAATTTTGAAGCTTTCAGTGGCAAGTACATTTTGAATGCCAATCTCCCTTTCCATAGTGTAAGCGATTCATCAATACAAATATTTTGTCCAGGATAGAAGAGTGTCTGAAATTTTTCGTTGAGATGTTGAATGACAGGAAAAATTTTGAAAAGTCTTGTAGGTCCTAGGTAATTATCTTTCTTAGTATTGTCATTGAAATGGAGAAATTTACATATAAGCTGGAATCTGTCTCTCGAAATTACATCAGGAAATGCTGGAGTGTATAGTAATCTTTTCGTTGAAAAGTATGAATTTAGAGTTGGCTTATTGACTATACCCATCAGCAAGAACAAGGCTAAGACCACATACATTTCATTTAGTGTCACTGGTACCCACTGCCTAGCTGGAGATCTAAATGGAAAAACCCTCCCACATATAAATTGTTGCGCATAAGTGTTTGTTTCCTGAACGATATTGTTCACAAAATCCTCAGTAAAAAATAATAGAAATGTCTGTACTATATCGAGCACATTGACAGACTGATTTCTCGGGCCTGAATTTTCAGAAAACCGTTCGCGAACGCCATCATAATTATCCATATTTTGCCAAAAATAACTCTCGTCTGAATCCGCCACTGGAACCCTCGCCACTATTTCGTCGTCATCTTCAATACTAAGATCTTGGATAGCATCAACTACAGCCTGATCTTCAATTTCATTATCACTGTTTTCACTACTATCCGAATATTCGAACTCACTAACTTCCGAGTCGTGAGCAAGGAACTCTTCTAGTTCATCGCCCTGTAAAACTTTCCTACTTGTAGAGGCCATGGTTATGGCGCGACTGAGAGAAGAAAGTGTTATGACATCATAGATTTCTGTATCATTCGTAAGTTTATTTTCTTAGGTTGCATTTGGTTCCAAGAAAAAAGGACCCTCTTGTTTGACTACTTCATTGTGTCAGCAGACTGTACAGCAACCCATTCAAGGAAAACCTTCGTCTGGGGTTTCAGTGAGTGACTCATATAGACAAGCAAAGACCATAGAGTCGAAAGATATATAGTTTTATACATTTTCCTTACTTAGAATTTGAAAAATTTCAATGAAATCTAGGCGCAGTGAGACAAAAGTACGAACTATTACACTAACGATACAAAATAAAAATACCGTGCTAAAAATTCGTCCAAAATAAATAACTCATATACCAATAGAAAGATGAAACCCTAGTCTATGTACTCCTGAAAAGAAAATTGGAATATCTTTCCTCGTTTTGTCAGCAACGTCCTTCAAAGCTAACACTGCGCAGGTCGGTGAACTGCACAGATGTCGGTGGCATACGATTATTTAAAGGGTCGGTGAAGCACACGGATGTCGGTGCGGAAGGGTTAATTAAAACAAAGGTAGCTATAAGAAGGCTGATGCAGAATTGAAAGATTTTTGTACTGCAATAACGCATACCCTTCGCAAAATTAGGACAAATGTTTCTTTAATTTACAACATTTAAGTCCATAATTAAAAACCCACATTGTAAACAACACAACCTTCCCCCAGTTGTAAACAATGGCCAGTGGTAGAGGAACAGCAGAGACAGTTGAAAGCGATTGTATAAGTACTACCCGATGATCGAGGTTTCACTGTGTTGTGTTACTGAAACTGAATAAAATGAAGTATTGAACTGCATTACTAATGAAAAATCCATGTAAATACAACACTTACAAATCTGCTGGAGTTATTATTGCGTACAGTCTTGGCATTCCCAAATGCTTCCAATAATGGATTTGACTCGAGGATAACATCCTTTATATGCTGAACTCTCGCACCTCCTCCTGATATTCTTGCAATGTATGACATAATGTATTTGGCTGCAACTGTCTTGCCAGCTCCAGACTCACCACTAAGTACACAAAGTGTATTCACATAAGAATACTGCCACTGCTTAAACATTAAACACTGTGCAGTTCAGCAACACATAAATTAACAATTATTCTCTACTAAGAACCGCATGATTATCTTTTGGTATAACATTACAATGCAATGCCTTAGCTATGCTGCTTATAGATATACACACATGTAGTTATATTAGTGAAGTTAATAACAAACATGTTTAATTCATATTTGGACAAATTTCTGTAGTTATGCAATAAGTCTGGTTTTGGTGAAAGGTTACTTTATGTTGGGAAAGATCAATTTAATTTAATTTACATTTGTTGGTGCTGTGTTAGCATATATAAATGAAACATTACTTTTCCAAGAAGTTTACTGTTATACGAATGCTAAACAGGCTCAAATATGCACAACTTATTCAGTCTTCTCTAGGTGTATGCTATATGACAGGTTGAAGAATATTATCACCATATTACAAAACTCTTCAGCCTTTTTTTTTATGATAACACCATGCATATAAGGGAAAATTTAAGGAAAGAACATCATTCAGATATCATCACAAGGAAAGCCAGAGTTCAGCACAGCTACCAGCATGAATCTCAAAGCCCATCCTTCAACAGCTGGCAGTTTCTAGTCTTCCCCTTTAATCGGTGGTTGCTACTGACAATGTGCCACATGGTAACAAAAGTTGACAAACAGCAAGTTAGAAAAAAAAACACATTTTTGTTCAACTGATTGCATATATGTGATATTTCTTTCTTTTCAAATACACTGAAGCCACAACTGGAAGAACAAATTCAAATCCATATCCATGATACGAGCATTTTACATTCCATTTCTTCAGTGTCATGGCCACCAAGTGCTTCAACTACCACCATAATATCCAAACTGAAATCTAATTCAAGTGATATACAAGTAGTCAGTAATAAAAGAACAAATGAACAATGTAACATTTAAGTTGCAGCAGGTTATAGAAATCTGCATGGAAAAAATTACTCTGACAGAAAATTGGAAACCATTGTGCAGAAAGGAGAAACAGCATTATATTGTAACATCCTGCTGCACATCACTTAGTGTTATATTTATTGGTTCCACCATCTCACATGCAACATGTTTTTCTTTAAAACTTATTAAAGGTTGAAGAAAGCAGTCTTCTGGGATGTGGCACCATGTAGATATTGTATTGTGACATGGATGGCGCAACGGGAAGTAGGGGTCACGTGAACTCTGCGGTCTCGCAAGTGATATCACATACCCCCACTCCTTCCTTCAGTGCACAACACTCGGTAAACACACCCTCCCGGGTGGTGACATAACAGAGGAGCAACTGTGTCATGCAACCATTGCCACAGTGACGTAACAAGGGATACCGCGGTTACTACACAGCAGTAAACAGCTCTCGACAGTGTTGCTAGGCAACCTGTAAACACGGCATCACGCAATAGCGGTAACTATCATGTAACTGTTTTCTGTGTTGTCCGTGCCAAGGTTAAATAAGGAGCAGCGAACACTATTCAGTGAGTGAGGACTGAGCCAGTTATGAGTGAGTGAGTTACTAGTAAGTAACGAGTAACCAGTCAGTTGCAATCTAGCAGTCGACAAGTTGAGTTGTATCGAGCGCATGGCAGTGACTACAGGAGAAGTATTTGTGATACTGCCGATGGCAGTAATTGTGTAACTGTGAGAGTGAGTGTTCATAAATTCGCTATATCAAATAAGGCGTGAAGTTACTTGTCGCATTATACATCCAACACGTGACAATTTAGTGTCAGATGTGCTTTAAGAACTTGAACATGCCCTGACAAATAATCGAATTTACAAGTGCATCAACTATTATACTCCCACATGATTGAGATGGAAGAAATGACTGAACGCCTGCTGGCGAAAATGGACACCAACTACAAAGCCTGGCGAGAAGAGATGGTCGCAGAAAGAGAAGCCTTCTGAGTAGAAATGAGAGCCATCGAAGCAAAGACGGCCGCCATGCGAGACAAAATGGTGGAAACGAAACCTGAGGTGACACAAAAAGAAAAAGTCCCCAAGGAAGATGACGTTGTGCAGCCAATCAAAGGATAGAAGAGGCGGTATAGGGGCAAGGAGCAAGCTGCAGGGTGATGCGAGGAGCCAAAGGAACTGACCCGAGGAATTTGTGGATCCTGGAGGAAGTTGGCTGCCGCCTGCAGGAAGGTATCCCGTCATGCAACAGTGGCATGACCTAGGAGAGATGCCTCCAAGAGAGAACGGACCCCAAATCAGGATGGGTGCCAGAAGAAATGTGTCTCGCCGATCCTGGAAGGATGACCCACCGTGCAGCAGTGGCACAACGCAGGAGAGATGCCTTCAAGAAGGAAACTACCCAGGGAACCTTCGGATTCCGGAGAAAGGAATTGACCGTCAACAATTGTCTGCATCATCTCTGCAAGCAGCCTTATGACAAGTCTCAACCATTGCGGGATGACCGTAGCAGTGAAAAGAAACCAGCAGTGGGCACAATTGCACCACGGTCTCATACAAGCAAGTGGCGGGAAGACCAGGAGGAATGACAATGTCAGCGAGTGTAGGCCACACTGTTACGTCAACAAAGGGAACTTCTCAAGGAAGACATGATCAAGGATTGGACACTATGGTGGGGTCGCCCCCCCCCCAAAATGGAAAAGAAAATAACGGAGAGAGGAGGAGCCGGTAACGTAGAAGCAGCAGCCTCCCCAGGGAGAGTGAATGTGCGATGGATGAAAGTGAGGAGTGAATGTGATACAACTGGATCTTCTGGCACGTTAGCAGGAAACCGCTCGAGACGAGCTGGTCTTAGAGAAAGAGTGGATGAAGCGGTTGGAGAATGGACAATGAGAAGAAAAAGGAACGGGGATGTACCGTTAGGCTGTTCGGGACGAACAACCTTTAGAAGGGAGCAGTGTGACATGGATGGTGCAACAGGAAGTAGGGATCACGTGAACTCTGCGGTCTCGCAAGTGACGTCACATACCCCCACTCCTTCCATCAGTGCACAACGCTCGGTAAACACACCCTCCCCCACGATGACGTAACAGAGGAGCAACTGTGTCAGGCAACCATTGCCGCAGTTACTACACAGCAGTAAACAACTCTCGACAGTGTTGCTAGGCACCCTGTAAACACGGCATCACACAACAGCGGTACCTATCACGTAACTGTTTTCTGTGTTGTCCATGCAGAGGCTAAATAAGGAGCACCGAACACTATTCAGTGAGTGAGGATTGAGCCAGTTATGAGTGAGCTAGTTACTAGTAAGTAACGAGTAACCAGTCAGTTGCAATCTAGCAGTCGACGAGACGAACTGTATCAAGTGCATGGCAGTGACTACAGGAGAAGTATTTGTGATACTGCCAATGGCAGTAATTGTGAGATTGTAAACTGTGTGATTGTGAGAGTGAGTGTTCAATAAATTCGCTATATCAGATAAGGCGTGAAGTTACTTGTCGCATTATACACCCAACATGTGACAGTATTAACCAACATTTCAGAGGAATGTATTGGCTCAATCTTCAGGGTAGAAGACAAGAAGAAATCTGCGAGAGAACCAGGGTGAGCAGGTGCAACAGACTGAGTCCAGTCAAGTAAACCCAGCTGTATAAGAGTAGGAAGAGAAGTGAGAGGGCCTCCATGGGGAATTGGTAATTGATTGTAATCAAGAGAAATTGTAACCAAAGTGCTAATAAATCCAATCGTCCAATCTAGAACCCATTATATTTTTCACGCATTCCCCCCCTACAAGTGGCATTATTTAATAATTCTAATACAGGGTGAATCGTATAGAACCGGCCCGATGAATTTGCTAATAATTCAGCAGGTGATGCATATAACCGCTCACAATTATGACATAATAATCCGTGGACCATACTGAGTTGAATGGTGTGCGCATGATCCGGCAAGTGGCAGCCCTTATGCTTCAAGGTCAAGGACAGCCCGAAACGTGTCTGCAGTGTATAGGCAACAGTCATGGAGTACACCGTTGAACAGCGAGTGTTTCTCGTGCACACATACTGGGTGACAGGCTCGATTGCGAACACACAAATGGAATTCAGGAGGAAGTTTGGAGTTCGCAAGAAGCCAGCGAAATCGACTATACAGTCTTGGCTCAATAATTGGAAAGGACAGGGACACTTTCAAGTGAATGTGGTAAAAACCGCTCAGAAATGCCAGAAGAAACGATTGCAATTGTGCGGGACAGGTTACTGCAGTCTCCCAATAAATCATTACGACATCTAAGCCAGGAAACTGGGTGTTCTTATTCAACATGTCAACAGGCTACAATGAAAGCGAATCTTCATCCCTACAAGATGGCCAGTGTTCAGGAATTGGGTGATGTTGATAAAGATAAACGGGTACGGTACTGTTTATGGTTTCGGGAATTCGTGCACGATAACCCCAGAATTTTGGATATCACTTGGTTTAGTGATGAAGCATGGTTCCTTCTATCAGGATATGTAAACACACAAAATTCCAGGATCTGGGCATCTGAAAACCCACATGAGATTGCTGAATCACCACTACACCCACAAAAAGTGGGTGTGTGGTGCGCCATTTCTGGTTTACGATTCATTGGACCAATCTCCTTTGACACGACCGTGGACAACACCTTATTCTGCCATATTTTTTACGATTTCATGCAGCAGCTGGATGATGTGGATCTTACACATGGTTATTTTTAGCAGGATTCAGTGACGTGCCACATATCCAACATGTCCATGGAACTGATTGAGAGCTTCTTCCCCGATCGTGTCATCTCTAAAAAGATGTGGCCTCAAAAATCCACCAACCTTACCAGCCCGAATTTTTTTCTCTTGGGTTTACTGAAGGACAGGGTGTATGCAAACAAACTGTGTACGTTACAGGATTTAAAGGACAACATTTTGGCTGAAATCAGGAACATCACTGAAGAAACACTGCAGCAAGTCACAGCGAATATGCAAACGCGGGTGGAGGCATGCCTACTTGAAAACGGCGGACACTTTCAACACCTGCTCTGATAATGGCACATAATCCAAGATATGTGTAAATTACTTTAATATCTGTATGGCATATTTTATATTACAGCTCATTTCATCGGGCTGGTTCTATATAAATTACCCTGTATAATTTTTATATACCTTAATACCCGATTATGTTTTCTGTGGCTATGCTATACATATTAAACTAACTTGTTTTTCATCTGGGAATTTTAATGAAAAAAGGCTCATAAAAATTAAAAGAATAAAATTGGATGATGGTGTCTGGGGACAGGCATAATGTTTACAGCTAACGGAGTATAGGCCTAAATGATGCCTGAATGTGCTCAAGGTCAAGTTCACAAATTCATGCTGGTAACTGTACCTAACGTGCTGAGGTATATTAAATTAAAACTGGAATGATAATTGCAACAACTCACCTGATTATTACACACTGACTTTCATTATCTATTAACAAGTTCCTATACATATCATCTGCCAGAGCATATATATGTGGTGGATTCTCGTATGGTGCCTGGAAATAGTGACATTATTTCAACATAAGGATAGATCATTTAGCATAAAATACATATCTGTGGCTGGTTACAAATAACATTCTAAATTCCATAATCAATGTGTCCACAGATTATGAGAAAGATTATCCAAAACATGTATCCTTATGAACCATAAAACTTATATCCTCCAACATATTTTACCAGCTATTCCTTGCTACCATAGTACAAGAACTAGTTTACATCCTAAAGTAAAGTTAGACACAAAGCAAAAATTAAGATTAAGGAATGTCCTCTAAGATGAAGAACTGGATGATGTCAGTGCTAGATATAAACTTCGCCATACAATTCTGTTCAATGGCTAAATGGTCTACAGACTTAAAAACTTCTATATAAACTGACATTCCTGGCTCTTGAGCTTAAAATTGTGTTCTCTTCTCATCTCCCAGTCATATGTGCTGAGAGTGAACTAACTTCACGATGCTTCGACAGATTGTACACCATAAGGTGGCAGGTCTCCTGCACATACAGGCTCATTTTCTTCATCATTCCATCAGCTGTCTCAGCTTCAATGCCGTATGAAGTTTCCTGATATGGAAACTTTTTTTCTCTACTAAGCTCAAGAAGCTTGATAAAATACTTACAGCTCCTTGATAGATTTCCACTTCTTTCTCCCCAAAATAAGGCATCTGTTTGAAAGGATTTACAGAAACAAGGACTGGGCCTATGCATGTCTGAGACACAGTTAAGGAATGTCTGTAACATCTTTGAATATAATTCTGAAACAACAAAATGCTGGAGTAAAACAGGTAGAACACTTTCAGCCTAACAGAGACAAAAATTTACATCCACTGACAAAACAACAGAGAGCTAATACAAAAAGATATTACATAAGCTAAGATCTGCGGCCATTCTTTCAGAACACCTGCAGTCGTAAGCACTGATGGGACAGCTCAAATGCAGCATATGGCCAAAAATGGTGGGTTATATCAAACTGCAAGTCAAGTAGAAGTCAAGGACCTTATAAATTAGATGCATGCCAAAAAAATGATTTTGTAAAGCCAGGGTTCCTTATGCTCCACCTGAAGCAATTGATGCATAAAGAGTACATCCTGCAGAAACACTCAACTTACTCTCAAGTTCATCTGATGTTGATAATTTAAACAACTGAAGACCACACATTAGGGCTCATCCATCAATCAAGTACCAAATTACAATACTCAACTGTTTACCTAATTAACATACACAATAATAACGAAGTTTGCAGGTTATAGAAGATTTAAAAGGTTTCCTACATTAACAATTCGAAATTTGTAAGATCTGAGGTTTTCACGGCAGTGACTATGAAGAAAGCAGTCTTCTGAGATGTGGCGCCCTGTAGATATTGTGTTAACCGACGTTTCGGAGGAATGCATTGCCTCCATATTCAGGTTAGCACCTGCTTATGCTGGTTCCTCACTCGCAGATTTTCTTTTTTTTTCTTCTACCCTGAAGATGGAGGTGATACGTTCCTCCAAAATGTCAGTTCACACAATATCTACACGGCACCACATTCCAGAAGACTGCTTTCTTCAATCTGAAATTTATGTGGAACACAACATGACTATGTCCAGCTGCAATATGTCTAAGATACAAAGCATATGAAGATACTTTCTTACAAGAGCATCGCCTCATCCCCAGAGGAATTAAAATCGGCAATGTCACTCCCCAGGCCACTCAAACTGGCTGATTTTAACAGACAAAACTCATTACATAATCTACATGGTCCAGTGACATACGAGTAATAATGCAAAGCAAAAGTATTTCTTGAAGACCTAACAGTCATTCCAAAAATTGAAATTATTCATGGACTAATTCCAGGGGGCATGGATAAACCTGTTAAAAATGTGACAACTCATTACAATCATCACACAAGCCTGCCATACACCGTGTTCTGAGCTACTTCAATCCAGCTAACACCTTCCAATTTATTTCACTATTTATCTATCTATATATACATAAAACTATATACAGATTTTCATTTATAGAAATGTTGTCTGTAAGACACTTTCAATTCTTCAGGTGTGAAAATGTGCTCATTTAGAACGTTATACACCACAGCATCACTTATTAATATGTTGAAGAGACTAACTTCTGGGACATAATGCCAAATAAAGTGGTAGCCTGGCATCGAATCACACAAGATAGTATTCTTCACAGTCGCCGCTGTGAGAACCTAAAATCCAGCAGTTAAAATATTCATTCATTCATTTATTTCACTTTCTAATTGATCCTGATACAGGCATAATACAAGCCATAGGATATAGAATGAGTGACAAGATCAAAATTTAAGTTAAAATAATTAATTGAAACATGTCAAAAACAAAAAACAAAACAAACACACATGCAAACAATTATAAAGCATAAAGCGGACATACATAAACAAATTTACATCGGATACAATAAATATCAAAATTCTAATTCTGGTTCACTTCATTAATAAAATTGACAAAATTATGTGAGATAAGACAATATTCCAATACAACAATTGATAACAGTAAACCAGATACAATTTAAACAAGCTGTATGCTAAGGCATGAGTCAAAGTTATAAAAATTCATTATATAATATAAAATTTATAGTAATATTTCATCAAAACATAAAATTATATTCATCTAATTCATTCTATATATCAGGTAAAATTCCAATTCCATAGATCCATCCATAGGATGAAAGCGTCAATGTCATCCTTAACACCAAATTTCACCATCAAAGAACTCCTTCAATGAATAAAAGGAATTCAATAAAAGATAATTTTTAGGACATTTTTAAATTGGATCCTATCCTCTGATAATTCCTTTATGTAGGGAGGTAGATGATTAAATGCTTTAATAGCCATATAATAAGAACCATTTTTATAGATTGCCAACCTTGGTAGTGAAAGGTGAAAATTATTTTTATTTCTAGTATTAAGATCATAAATCTCAGAGTTTGTTTTGAATAGAGAAGCATTATCAATTACAAATTTTAATAATGAAAAAATATACTGAGAATAGAACGGCAATATTTCTAGTTTTCTGAACAGGTCCCTGCAGGAGTCCCTATTTCCAGAATTCGTAATAATTCTTATAACCCTCTTTTGTAGTTTAAATACATTGCTACTATGTGAGAAATTCCCCCAAAAATTATACCATATGACATAACTGCATGGAAATACGAGAAGTAAATCATTCTCAAAGATTCTTGAGATACAAAGGGTCTTAGGAATCTAATAGCGTAGCATGCCTTGCACAATTTAGCCTTAAGTCCATCTATGTGGTCCTTCCATGACAAGGAATTGTCAAGAGTGATACCTAAAAACTGAGTGTTTGTAACGTTAGGAATATGTTTATTTTTATAGCTAATATCTATAGGAGTTGTTAATGCATTGGTGGTTCGAAATTGCACATATTGTGTTTTATTATAATTTAATGATAATAAGTTAGAGTTAAACCATATGTTCAATTGTTCAAATACAAGAGTGAGATCGTTTGTAAAGTTTACTATATTGGGATTACTGACGATGATACTAGTATCATCGGCAAATAAAACTGGCTTAGAAATATTATTTACAACTTTGGGTAAATCATTTATGTAAAAAAGAAAAAGGATTGGGCCAAGGATGGAATCTTGAGGTACACCACGCTTAGCCCTACCCCAATCTGAAAAAGTATGAGAACATGTTTGATCATCATCATCAATGCAGACTCTTTGGTATCTATCATTGAGATATGATTGAATTAAGGCATGTGCATTATCTACAATTCCATAAGTTTTTCCATTAATAAGTTATGATCGACACAATCAAAGGCCTTCTCAAGGTCACAAAATAAACCTCCTACATTTGACTTATTGTTCAAGGCCTGGAGAACATCATTTAGCAATTTAAATGAAGGGTTTTCTGTTGAAGACTTTACTTCTAAATCCATACTGCTCAACAGATAGTATATTATTATTTTTATATGATTGGTAAGTCTTATGTATATCATTTTTTCAAATACTTTAGACAGGGAGGTCAACAAGGATATGGGTCTACAATTTTTTATATCTTTTTACCACCTTTTTTGAATAAAGGTTTAATAACAGAATATTTTAAACATGACGGAAAAGTGCCAGATAATATAGCCCTATTACAAATATAATTCAAGGGGGTTGCGATGAAAGGAGAGCATATTTTTAGAATTTTTACTGAGATTTCGTCATATCCGTAAGAATTTTTAGGCTTATGTGACTTAATTATACTTTCAATTTCTTTAGTCGTCGTATGATCGAATATTATATTTGGGTATGGATTCTTGAAAGTGCTATATAGGTAATCCATGCAGTTAGTATCACTTATCCCTTCCTTTTTGAAGTTAGAAGCTATTCTATCAGCTACTGATAGGAAGTGACTTTGAAAGGTATCCGCAATTTCTC
>NW_019738875.1:187504-213435 GCF_002891405.2 Cryptotermes secundus
TCAACTGATTTATGCATAACACTATTTACAATTAAAGCGTTGTTTGAATGACTTATTGAGGAATCATCACCCAGGTCATACACCAGATTGGTAGGGTCAATATCGTTTACCTCCGGTGAGAGGTCTGCCATAAAAAATCATCCTTTCTAGTTACAGGTGCCTTCCTCTGCCTCTTTGAGGTTCTACAGTGATTAATTTCATCACTTCTATTTACCTGATCAAGTTGTTTAGTGTGTACAGAATAAGCTCTATCATCATTATTTACACTTACCATATCAGATAGAGATAACACTCCTTCATTGCAGGTAATTTTGTTCACCACCGAGGTATTATCTTTTCAGACAAGATTGATCGGGGCTTGAACGGCTTTACCCATTACTTTATTAATTTGATACTTTAAGAGTTTTACTACAAGATCCTTACCCAAAGAATTCCAGTGTAATCCATGCCTCGTGAAACATTCTCTCTTAACATTTGTTTCACACACAGCGACATGGTTGTATGGGGTAGCAATTTTCTTTAATTTCCTATTGAATTCCTCAATTTCAAGGTTTAAGCAAGATGAATGTGAAAGATCATACCTGTGTGGGATATCAAGAATTATAATATTTGTGCCATAATTTTTTTGTACAAACTTAGGGCTAATTCCTTACTGTTCTTATAAACATCATTAGCTCCAGCATTTAGGATCAAAACATCTTGAAGGTGTAAACTTCGTAGTTCATCACTCGATGAGCTCACAATTTTATCAGAACTAGCACCCAGTCTGATTACACCAGAGACTTTAAATTTTGAGCTAAGTACACTTCTAAGTTTACCAATACCTCCTTTAAAATGGCTGTCCCCCAGTATAAATACTTTGTGCTGAATTCTGCTGTTTGGGTTAATGATTCTTGTACTTGCAGACTTCTTTATGTTGCTGAACTTCTTAAGAGATCGTGGAGGCATGTTATTTTTAATTGCCATTGTAGCTATACTGTTTATTATAGTTGGGATTTTAAAAAACAATTTTCCTTCTGAATCCTGAGTCCTGTGTGGTTCAAAAAACGATTGTACCTGATCACACTTTGATTCATGTTGTGCACTATGATCACCTTCCTTAGTTCCAACCTCTTCTAAAATTGAAAATCGATTTGCTACCGTCAAGCGCATATTTGCATTAGAAGAAATGTCTTTTATGCAATTACATTTATCTTTATTAATTGAACCACTGCATCTTAAGCTTAAATTTGGAAGCTGCTCATCCTGCTGGTTATCTTGTTCCTTTCTTGAATATATCACATTATTGTCATTACACTTAACTTTTTCTTCTTCTGTAGTCTCACTTTGTCGTAGACTTTGATCTTGTATCAATTTATATCCCTCATTACGGAAGACACTTCCACTGTCTTTCTTACGTCAACCAACTGTGCCGTTCATAACCTCTAATTCAATACTATATATCTCTTCCTGTAGCAACTCAACTATTTTTTGAGTTGATCTGAGTTCAATTCGAGTCCTTTCCAATTCCAATTCTAGCTCTGCACAGCAAATACACGTTACTTCACTCAGTTCATCATTATTAGTAATTAATACTGTAGCGCGGTTAATACAGCTCTCCACACAATCCGCCATGTTGGCATTTTGTTAACAAACACATGTGTTTCATCTTCAGTCTCCCAAATATTCAATTTTTAATTATGGCAACAAATATGTATACAAAAGCAACAAACCAACTGACGATTCTTTGATCCACCACTGACTGCAGTTAATCTTCAAATCTGTGTAATATCTGAGGTTTTCACAGCAGCGACTATGATATGGGATGTGGCGCCATGTAGATACTGTGTGAACCAACGTTTCAGAGGAACTTAGGTTCACACAAAATCTACATGGGGCCACATTCCAGAATACAGCATTCTTCATACTCTTCAAATCTGTTATATCAAATAGCTAACCAGTGCAATGGTTGACCTTAGGCAACAAGAAGTTTCATCACAATGTTCACAAATTCCTCATACAGAGCCCTGGCCTAGCCAATAAAATCCAGTTCACATTATGTAAATTATTTCCTTTTAATATTACCTTCAATTCACACTCAAGTTTCCCAAGTGGTCTCTTCCTTTGATGTCTATTTCCTTAAATCACACTACATAACACATCCTTTATTATTTAACAATTCTATCATTATTTAGGGAAGATAAAAGCGTGAAGCTTCTCAGTATGTAATAAATACCTAACGGTCTATATTCTGCACACAATTGAAAGATATTTTAAAAGGATACAAATATGTAGTCATCCATGTACCGCTTCTTGAGGTTCTCCACAATTGCATCTTCAGATATTTTCGGCAGAAGAACCATGTCATCCACCCCTGAGAGTTTGACATTATGTGACTGCCAATGGTACACCTGCAGTAAGAGAGTTATAGTGTTTTTACACTGCATGACATCAAACTCATCAGATCAGTTAAAATTATTAACATCAAATTTGTTTTAAATAAATGGTGCCATATATTGGCTGACCATCTGTGAAAGCAATAATAGATCCAGAGTTCTACCTTCTGGGACAGAACAACAACTAGTCCACTGAAAGTCAACTAACATCTTGAAGGAACATGTCACCTTCATCTTTAGAGTCAAAGAATAAGCCAAACAGGAAACCAGCACGAAGCAGGTGGCAAGCAGAGCTCTCTCTTCTGAGTCTACCGATTTCACAGAACTTGCAAAATTGTCTTCGCACTTTATACTTCCATATTTTAAAGGTAAAACAAAGTATTATTAAGTAGTTGCTTTTTTATTTATGGTTTCGGCTTTCAGAACTAGACCACATCAAATTTTGAGGGTCTTACAACATTTTGGGAAACCCTGTAGTTGTCATCTTCAAGGTTACTGACTTTGGGAGGAGTTCTAACAGCTCTTATATAGCTCTTAAATTAGGCTGGGTGCTAGAGCTGAAGCCATGACTGGATGCAGAGAGGAGTGGGATGCTAACCAATACAAAGCCACCATGTGGTTAGTGAAAACAGGTACTGAATCACGTTTCCATAACCATGTGGTTAATGTAAAAAGGTGATCAAAAATTGTGTGGTGACTAGGTGGTCCCAAGAAGTGGTAGGGAAGAGCACTTCAAGAACCTTGTGTTTAGGACCCCTTCTCACTAACCACAGGAGCCAAGATAGCAAAGTCAGTATAGTGGATGACAGAGGGGTTGGAATTTGAGTCCCAGCAAGGAGAAAAATTTTCTCTTCTCTATGTTGTCCAGACCAGATGTGGTGCCCACCCAGCTTCCTATACAATGGGCACTGACAGCTCTTTCTCCGAGGGTAAAGCAGTCGAGGCATGAAGCTGACTACTCACCTCCAAGTAGTGCTGAGGTCAAGAAAATGTGGATCTATACATCCACTCCCCCATACACCTTCATGGCACAGTGCTTAATCATTTAAGCACAGGGACAACTTTACCTTCCACTACCCACATGGTTGCTCCCAACTTGCAACCGCCCTTGGCTACCACTTCTTGCAACCGCTATTTTAGGCTGCAACTTCTTATAACCGTTGGGCGCCACTTCTTGTAACCGCTCTTCGGCTGTCACTTCTCGTAACCGCTCTTTGGCTGTCACTTCTTGCAACCGATGCTTATCTATCTTTATGTTTATTTATTTATTTATTTGCCCGCTTCGGTAGAACACTTGACTCATTTATTTGCCCGTTTTGGTAGAACACTTGACCCTTTTATTTGCCCGCTTCGGTAGAACACTTGACTCTTCTCAGGGTTGTGTCATGGTTATAACTGGGGCAACGAGGAGACTACACATTTAAAGCTAGTCCACTGATACAAATCAAAGACACTATTTTCTGCTTAATCACAAATTGTTTATTTCAGAAGCAAACACTATATCTTTATTAGCAAGTACGGAGTAATGTGCCCTTTTATTATTATCAAAGATTAATCGAACCAAATAAAGATGGATAAATTTAGATATACTTGGAGAGTGCAGCTCAATACGTCTGCCTCTGGTGAATTCAAAATGCCAAGTCCTTCTGCCCACTCTATTCTGCGGGAGTGTCACCTCATCCACTGTATAGGATCTGAACCGACGGCCTTTCTCCCAGGCAAGAATAGTTTCCTAATGGCTGATTTTAACTGACAATTCATCATACCATCAGCACTTGACAATCACATTACTAACTTTGAGAATAAAGAGATCCAAAGATATTGAACCCGGAACCCTACATGTGAAAGCAGTTATTTCTTAGTTTAGGGTCTAATTACACCCTTCCGAAGACACCTTTATAACAGCTACCCTATTAGCAAAACAACATTTAGATGTTCGGCGAACTACAGACATGTCTTTTCATAATGGGCCATGTCCCTTTAGCGTCACCCAAGCTGCAGGTAACAAAACAAGGCAGTTGTTCCTGTCTAAATGCGAAAAGCAAGTCATAACTTCTTAATGGATGGGTCTCCCTAATAAATCAGTCACTCTATTGAAATGGCTAAAGAGGAACATAGCGTCCATTAAAGAGTATTAAAAGGTTTGGACTGTTACAAACTGGTTAGCATCATTTCCTCTGTTCATGAAATCACACTTGCAACTGTGACAAACTGCCTGATGCAATAGCTACATAAGAGCCACCAAAACCCCTCCCAAAGTCATTAACCCTGAAGATAGCAACTGCAAGGTTTGCTGAAACGTTGGAAAACCCTCAACATCTGACACATCCACACATACATACATTCATTTTTTTGTATCACTAGTGGGGTGGGACTAAGTCCCTTGTACTGCAGCCACTTCTGGCCTACTGTATCAGCCACAGATGATAGGCGACAGTGACTGGTGAGCAATTGGTTGAATGAAGATTGGCAGGGAAAACTGAAGTACTTGGAGAAAACCTGACCCAGTGTCACTTTGTCCACCACAAATCCCACTTGACCTGACCCGGGATCGAACCCGGGCTGCCACAGTGGGAAGCCAGAGACTAACCACTTGAGTTCTGGCACGGCCTCATAAAAAATACATATATACATAACCCAGTCCCAAAAGCTAAAGTCAAACAGAAGCTCCAGCCATGAAAATCTAAGGGCTATAACTGTTCCTTTGCTTAATGACCTGCATCAACTACATAGGTTATTCAGTGTCAGATGATAATATATTTATGAATGATGAATCATGCAATCTACAGCCTCTCACTCAATCCAGGGGCCTCTCAAATATGAAGCTGAGTATACTGCTACATTCAATGATAGAATGAAGTGAAGCAATACTGTTATTAAATTATAGAATAATTGTTTGACACCATTCAGTGTGGCTCAATTAGTAGGTACTTATTTCCTTTACATGTTTCGGTCAGCTGACCATCTTCAGAAGGCATAAAACCAACCAGTCACTCAGTTACTCAACAATTTTCCAAAAATTTATGGAACCTGGAGGTTCATTATTGCATTCACAAGAGCCATCCACTGGTCCCTATCCTGAGCCACATCAATCCAGTATACAACACCTCATCCTAGTTCTCCAAGATCCAGTTTAATATTATTCTCCCACCTACGTGTAGGTCTTCCTAATGGTCTCTCTGTCCTTCTGGCTTTCCCACCAAAAACGTACATGCATTCCTCTCTCCACCAGTGCTACATGCTCTGCCAATCTCTTCCTCTTTGGCTTAGCAGTCTATAACTGGTGAAGAGTACAACATAACCTTACCTTAGTAAATTATAAGGTTTTTCGGTTATAAAATAACAATTCCTTCAAAATGCAATTTTTACATCTCTGCAAGTTGAACGGCGAAAGCCTTACGTCAAGTTACAATAAATGACTTGACAGTATTTCACACTATAAATAAATGACTTGACAGTATATTCTATACCAAACTGTGCCTAATATTTCTACAATAGCACTCACCATTGTTTTACAGGTAATTTTGACACATAAATTTTAAAACGATTCAATACTTTTAATCACCATACCGCCATGTTAACTCCATTTCGTCCATTACTCATTGGCACAGATTAGTCACCTACGGCGATATACAACTCCATACTACTGACAGGAGACACGGTACAGTCTGTTTCACTGCCATCAATGGCCATCAATGGCTGTTTCTTAAACCGTTCCTTGTCCGGCGTCGGCAAGAGTTCCACTTTAAAGGCAATACACCGTGTGGTCGGCTGAAAGTCGACCGACGTGTCGAAGGAAATTGTTACCATCATCTTATTAACTGCAACTCCACAGTACCCCTGGATCCAGTAAAATTGATTTTTTTCTCTCGCGACTGCCATGAAATATCTTTGGGAATTCTATAAATCTCCATATGCCACTAGATGTCGACACCATACTCCATGGTTACTAGGTGATCGGTGATCGAAGGACGTTGTATATTTGTTCGGTTCAAATCGAAAGTAGGTTGCAAAGCACAAGACGATGAGCATAAACGTATAATGATAATTATTGTCATTTTCTGAGTATGTTGTGTGGTTAATTCTAGGCATTTCGTTTGGCTCTCCGAGTCAGGTTCGTAAGTAATGCTTCAAAATGCCAAACGTTTGGTATATAGCATATGTTTCAAAATACTGTTTCATCCTGACTTAACCTCAACGTTGAAGTAGAGAATGGGTTGCTGTGTATCATATGCCGAATCCGTTCTGTTCTTATGCTTTCAGCTATGTTTAGAGGTCTGTGGTTATTTAAAATTGATACTATTAACACTAATGACCACGGAACGTCATTAGAATGACTGAACAATTTAAATTATCAGCCATGATAATTCAGTGACTTATCGCGACAGCTGAGAGCAGCTACGTTTGGGATTTGAGCGCCTTGTCTAGCATGCTTTTGGGGGAGAGAATATGAATGCGCCAATAAATTAAACCTTTTTAAGGTCTAGATGGATGTCTGAAGACATTTCCCAATTTCAACTCCTGATTTAGGAGTGGGCCTGCTTCATTCTGAAAGGGTGCAAAAGTTAAACAGTTTCCTTAGAACCTTTGCAGACTGAAGGAACTGTATTGCTAATTGGAAAAATCTTGTAAGTTTGTAAGTTGAAGGTTAAAAACTACAGTACTCCATTTGTAATGTAATAGTATCTTGGCCCTCTGGATCAGCTCGGAAAGGGGCGGAAACTAAGATGCACTGGACCTTTCAACTGACATAAACTGTTGAACATACACCCAACATTGCAGGCAGTCAAACATATTTGTTCGTGAATTTGAAATGTATTTAATTGGATTATATGCTCTACAGCCAGAATTGGAACTTATCTGTCTGTCGGTGTCTTTCTCTCTGTCCCACCTTTGGTGTCTGATCTCATACTGGCATGAGCTATTACAGACATCAGTAATACTGCAAAAGGATGAAAATGTTACTACAAAACAACATAAGAGAAGGCTGCCAGGAGCTGCAATTTGATTACACCCCAAGTAAATTATATCAGAATCAACTTTCTTGTGTTGAATATTTCAGTTTGGATCCATGCAAGCAGATAATTTAATATAACATAGTTTTCTAGTGAAGGGATGTTTGCACTATACATTCCCCTTTGGCCTCTTAACTAGCATCAGTGTAACAGTCAAAACTCATTTAAGTAGTAATACAAAAATTCATCCCCAATCACAAGGAACACATCTACAAAATGAAGATGTGTCGTTTAAAAGTAAGAAAACATTCACTGTTTAGTTTGAGAACTAAGGAACTAAACAAACCATACATTGCTGGCCATTAACACACAGCTAACACTACCCTTGTCCTGCATGGAGCATTACAACTGACCCAGACTTATTTGGGCTATAACAAGTATGCCACTAATTACGTAAGATGTGGGTTTGATATACGGGTAGCCCAGGGTGGCAGAAGATTAAGATTCCTTTTGATGCATTGCTTCAAAGGGAGATGAAATGTAGAAATCATAGCAAAAGGCACATGTTTCGTCATTAATTCAGTAACTATTTTCAGATTTGTAAGACAATTCAGTTATGCTTCACTCATTCAGTTGTGGCTGTGTGTATGATGTACGAGTAAAGTTGCTTTAGTTAGCAATTTAGAGGCAGATCTGTTGGATAACTTTAAATTTGAACTTGAAGTAAAAGAAACTGTAAAATATGCATATGTGGAGCTGCAATAAACATATCCTTCTCCTATGAGATGTACACAGTATCTGTTTACTGCAGACTCTGCTCAACCCTCATGTGTTGGCTTATGAGAATGTCTCATGTCAGAACCTTCTTTGGCACAAAAACCACCAGGCTGTTGTGTCACAAGTGACGCCATGTTACTCCACTCAAGCATTTAGTGTAAGTTACTCAAAGTCATAAAGCCAAATAATTTAATCCTAAACAGTTTAAAATTAAAAATTTGCATAGTGGGGGTGGAGTCCAGTTGGGTCCACTCAGCATGGCGGCCACTGATTGGCCTAATGTACCTTCCCCAGCTGATTATGATGATGGAGAATTTGGTGGAATGAAGACTGGCAGAGGAAGCCAAAGAACTCAGAGAAATCCTACCTCAGCGCCACTTTGTCCACCACAAATTCCACTTGACCAGACCTGGGATTGAATCCGGGCCGCAATTGTGGGAAGCCAGCATGTAACCTCTTGAGCTATGGCGCAGCCAACTTCATACAGTTACAGCACTATTATATTTAAGCATCCTGTTACACTCACACAATATATATGAGACAAACTCCGTCTTAAGTGCAACAATTTAATTGTAGTTCTTTCTTCTTCCCTTCCTCCACACTACATGTTTCGGCCCTAAATGGCCATCATCAGGTGTGTATTCTTACGTAGCTGCTACACTGCCCGTAGTTTAAAATTTAAAATCACCAGTCTTTCCAATTGTATGTATGTATAAAATCTTTGTTAACCAACACACGTCAATTTGATTTCTAAAATTGGCAGTTTTTCAAAACTTCAATTCAAATTTTTAAAAATTTGGAAAAAGAAAAAGAACAGAAAATTTATAGACATTTTAATTTGAATTGAAGTTTTAAAAAAGTGCCAATTTTAGAAATCAAATTGATGCGTGTAGGTTAACAGAGATATAATACATACATACAATTGGAAAGACTGGTGATTTTAAATTTTAAACTACGGGCAGTGTAGCAGCTACATAAGAATACACACCTGATGATGGCCATTTAGGGCCGAAACATGTAGTGTGGAGGAAGGGAAGAAGAAAGAACTACAATTAAATTGTTGCACTTAAGACGGAGTTTGTCTCTTATATACAGTTACAGCACACTTACACGAAAACGTATGTACATAATTCTAAGTATTAAAGGACTGAACTTATAATTGTAAAGTAAAGGTATCCCTTTAACAGGCCATGGAGGCCTGAGATGGGTTGAGAGATGTTGAGGTTCCCAAATTTTCTAGACAGTCGGCTCATAGATGGCGGTAAGGTTGTCAGCCACCCTTTACCCCCCACAAATATTCCTGGTACTCATTTCTGTTAGAGGCTGAGTCGACCCCAGGGCCATAGTGTCGCTGGAAGGATTAGGTAAATTGAAAAAAATCCACCTCATCAGGATTCGACCCCATAACCTTCGGCTTGTAGCATAGTGCCTCAACCAACTATGCCACCATTCCCAGAAATAGCTTATCCTGTATTTGACACAAACTTCTCAATTTCATTTTGGTGTATATAGAAA
This sequence comes from Cryptotermes secundus, assembly GCF_002891405.2. Lineage (NCBI taxonomy): Eukaryota > Metazoa > Arthropoda > Insecta > Blattodea > Kalotermitidae > Cryptotermes > Cryptotermes secundus. The sequence continues at coordinate 197,127 of NW_019738875.1, forward strand.
TAGAATGCTAGGAGACATGGCATGTTTATGTGTTTGGAAAATTTCCAGTTTGTGGGAATTACTAATTTGCAGTTTATTGTGCTCATATTCCCTTAACAGGTTTATGCCATGCCCAAAAAATTTGTGGGTGAGAACAGTAAATCAGCAGCTGCTCGTGCCCGTAAATCAGCTGCTAAAGAAATTGAAAGTACTCGGCGGCAGCAGCAACTTGAAGATGAATATTGGAGAGATGATGACAAGCATGCAGCCAGAAAACAGCAGAGGAAAGTATGTTTGCATTTAAAGGTGTAATGGCTACCAGTAGTACTTGGCTTTTGGGCACTGCTGTTTTCAGATTACAGTGGAACCTTGCTTAACGAGCACCTCTCATAACAAGTAATTCACATAACGAGCAAAACAAATTGTAAAAAAATGACTTGCTTAACGAGCAACGTTTCGCATAATGAGTGACGAGAGGGCAAGTTGCGGGTTGTGCACTTACTACATCCGTCTATGTTTAGTACTCGTTCCACTAGCATCTTGGTGTCGCTTGTGATCACACATTTTTCCAAACTTGTGTTCAGACATATTATTTGTGATTTTTTTGTGCAAAGTTTAATAACCCTTGCAAAAATTTCCTCGAAGAAAAAGCCGCAAAAAGACAACCATAAGAGAATAAAAATAACCGTAGAAGTGAAATGTAAAATCATTGAAAAGCTACAACAAGGTGTGAGCGTGGCTGATCTAGCACGCACATACAATTGGTCTACATCAACGATTTGCACAATTTGGAGTTGCATTGTGTTTCACATCAAGGAGTTGTGGAGGAGAGTTTGTCAGAGGAGGAGGAGGAGGAGGTAACAGCAAAGCAACAATCTTCTGGCGCAATAAGAGAAATGCTGAAAGCATGGGAAACTGTTGCATTGTACATTGAGAAGCATCACCCTAATAAGGCAGTGGCTATGCACGCTACAAATTTATTTAATGGTAATGCTGTGTCACATTTTCACCAAATTTTGAAGCATCGGCAAAAACAAATGTCTCTAGACAGCTTTCTAGTAAAAAGGAATTACATATGTATCATAAATAATAAACTAATTATTAAGATTTATTTTTTCTTTTCTGCAAATCAAATTCGCATTCCAGGTTAGTTCATTCCGCATGGAAGAAAAGATGATGATTCACGCTCCTTAACAATGTATATATAATTTTCTTTGAATAAACGTTATACATAAAATTTTTTGAGTGTTTTTTCGGCATGGAACACATTATCGTATTTTACATTAATTTATATGTGAAAAATTGTTTCACTTAACGAGTGTTTTGCATTACGAGTAAGATTCTGGAATGTTATGCTCGTTAAGCGAGGTTCCACTGTATAGATGTTCATTTCCCAACATATAGGTGTTCTTTATGCATATAATGGCATTTAAAGCCATTTGGGGATGTTTGATGTGTTCATGGCCTGTAATCATTATTGCTGTCAACTAAGACACTTCAATGAAATTTTGTATATTTTCATACACAAACTTAATAACACATAACCTGTCAGTTATTAATATTTTTAAGACTAAAGTTAAGACTAAGACTGTGTATTGCAAGCTGTTGTAATGAGTATCTTCAGCACCAAGTTTTACAGTGGTTACAGTTTTGGTGTCAGACTGATTTATAGCCCAAGTTTCTTATTTTATATAGAAAAACAGGCTTGTGATATTACTATGTGTATATCAAACCTATCCATAACTTCTGGACCAGTTGATGGGGTTTTGTGAAACATGGTACGTACATCATGCAGAATATCATCTCACTAGAGCCAGCCCCACCTTTGTAATATCTAAGTTCCTGTTGTCATTAGTATCAACAAGGCAGCCTTTTAAACATGCAAGATCTGAGGAGCACCAAACATCCACACTGGTTATGGTCAACAGTCGTAGTTGTGCTTATCTGACACACGTAGAAAAAACTGATGTTTCCAGCCTACATGCTTCTTGCCTTTACACAGTGGTCTGGATCAACCATGTTTTGCCTTGGAAAGAGAATTTGTTAGCATGTTGACAGGAAACATGTACCTGTTAACAACAGTTAAAGAAATAATTTTTTGTGAACAAAGGCTTCTGTCCACTCTTTCCACTCATGTAGAAGAAACAGATTACGGTAAACACATAATTAGGACAACGCCTCAGCTCAAGCCACTCACATGCCTTCTGTTTCCAGGTTGCAGATTTGGAAATGAAGTGCGATACTATTTTGCTGTCAAATTTTGGTCCTTTCATCTTCAGATCTTATTTTTGTCATCCAGAAAAGTGCACTTCCTTTACTATACATTTCGCTAAAAATTGTCTTTGAAAATCACTTATGCCCTCATGTTCTTAGCTCTAGTAGAATGTCTGGATGAAAACTGTAGCATATTTTCATTTAATCTCATGAATTTGAAGTATTTGCAGATAACTCACTGTGTGACATGTCACTGAATATTAAGTTGGCTGTTTTAGCAGCCTGTTTGCAAGATACTTCGTTTGAAGACAGAAGAGGAGTTTACATTGTAACAATTATCTGTTTCTTCCTAATAACACAATTTATTTATTAATAATATCAGGAAGTTTCTTTATATTTAATATATTTTTATTCTCGCATTTTCCAGTGATGTAACTATATTTATGGTGTAAGTACTGTCTTTTACACATTCCTTTAGGAAGAGCAAGCTAAGAAGAAACAAGAGGTACTTGAGAAAAAGGCTGAGTCAAAAGCATTGCTTGAGCAAGAACTGAAATCCATACAGACGTCTGGAAAACAGCCACTTGCTAAAATTACACAGGCTCAGATACAGGTAATATATACACTCAACTCTCGATTATCCAGGATAATGGTGGGGATGGAAATCACGATTAATCAAAAACCTGGTTAAAACAAATTTTATTAAAAGCAGTACTGTAATACTGTACCTTCATAATACTGTAGGCCTACCTGTATTTAAATTTATTCAACCTCATTTTTATGTCATCTCATGCCCTATTTAATACTTTTTTTTACATTACACTGAAGTATGAATTAGTTATTTCAATCACAGTGTTCCAACAACCTCCAACACTTTTTACGAATATTCACACTTAACACTTTAAAAAATTTAATATTGTCATTTGCTTTTTCGCAGCATTTTCCTTTTTACGGATATCCATATAAAGCCTACGTAATATTAGCTTGTCATTTAATAAACTGTTCTCTTCACTCTCAAGATAGCCTAGTAAGGATTCCAAATGATTAAGAGCAGCAACATGTGATATTTTCTTACTAGCAGCATTGTCCACCTCTTCCTCATTCTCACTTTCTTCCCGCTCTTCTGGCTGCACCCCCACTGAACTTACGATTTCATCACTGCTTAACATTTTGAAGCCCGGCTCACACGAGTTTCTGTTGAATACTTAACACAACACGCTTCCTTCTACACCCTGACATTTTGCTAACACACTTGAAGATCGATACAAAGAGACTAATTGGGGCGGTGTATCTGTCCTTGAAACTTTCCACAAATCCTTGCATTCTTTCACCCCTACCCTAGAACATTGTGTGAGCATAACGGAACCAAAAAATGCAGAGTTCAGTTCACACTAGTACGAAAACAGTGTTAGTGAAACAAAAGTGAATGAATATTAAACAACATATAAGCCTCAAAAAAGCCCCGGTTAAACCGCAAACCGGTTTATCCGCCCCCGGATAATCAAGAGTTGAGTGTACAGGGTGTCCCAGGAGGAATGTGCCAAACTTCGGGAGGGTGTTCCTTATGTTAAAGTATGCCGATATAACCCAAAACACCTATGTCCAAAGTTGAACGGTTACGGAGATAATGGCCAGAGAAGTGTCAAACTTTGACCGGGGTTACACACTTGTTGATTACAAAATAGATATTAAAACTGGCAGGAATATGTGGATTCTGTAACGTTAATAATGTACGTAACATCAAACTAACTTGTGAGTGACATGAAGCCATAAAATTGAAGTACAAAAAACTCGCATGCCATCTCAAAGTTGTCGTTAAGAGTTCCAAGCACTGTACATGACACATGAATGGTAAGCGATGACGTAACGTGCTGACTGCGCGTTCTGATAAAGCCAACTCCATAAGCACGGATAGGATGAATCACGGCAGTCAAGGACAAACAGAGATAATTCCTCTCAGCTGATAGGTATAATCCGTGGACCCGCTAGAAGACCACACTTTTCTCGGGCCATTATCTCCGTAACCGTTCAACTTTGGACATAGGTGTTTTGGGTTATATCGGCATACTTTAACATAAGGAACACCCTCCCGAAGTTTGGCACATTCCTCCTGGGACACCCTGTATAAAGAAGAGTTTCACTGTTGACCAAAAAGTAAAGTAAGCTTTATAATTATACTGGACAACTATTCTTATTATTTTTGTGTAAAGGCTACTGAACTGTCCCCAAAAATCCTCTTTCCAACATTTCCTTGGTCATTGTCTTATTCACTGCTCAATAGGTTTGTAACTGTTATCTTCAACAACCTTCTTAGCCCATTATGACTAGATGGTCTTCCCATCTATTGTTATCCTTGTATATCAGTATTTCTCTTTTTGTCCAGACATGTATGCATATCCAGTAAAAAAAGTAAAAAGTAAAGGTATCCCTGTAACAGGCTGTGGAGGCCCATAGGTTGTGAGATGTTGAGGTTCCCACATTTTCTAGACAATCGGCTCATAGATGGTGGCAAGGTTGTCAGCTATATGTGCCAGCTGCTCTTTACCCCCAAGAATATTCTAATTTCTGTTAGAGGCTGAGTCGACCCCAGGGTCATAGTACGCCTGGAAGGATTAGGTCAATTGAAAGAAATCCAATGACCTCATCAGGACTTGAACCTACAACCTTCCGGCTTGTAGCATAGTGTATCAACCAACTACACTACCGCATGCCCTGCATATCCAGTAAAGGATCTTAAAAATGTTTTCATTTCCATTTCTGTGTATTCTCCTTTTGTCTTGGTCACTTAAAGTCCCTGTTTCACATGTTACCACAGGTTTAACTGATATTTTGTACAGTTTCAGATATGAATTATTTCATCAGACTGTAAATGTTTGCCTTTGTAGGTTTGTTCACACAGTGGAGAGCACCTGTCGAGTTTGCTCAGTTCATCTGTTTAACTGTGCACATGAAACAACTCTGAACTGCCAGATGGATTTCCATGAAATATGATAGTGGAGAATTTTGCAAAAATTTTTTGATTCAGCTAATTTTTAATTTAGATCAGACATTTTAATGGTCAGTCTATGTGAATACCTATGTTCAATTCTGCACATATCATTCTAAATATTTATCAGAGAAAAAATATTTCAAATAGAAGTTGTATAGAAAAATGAAGAATATTTTATGTCTTAAGTCTTTTTGAGGTAATTAAACAAAATTGATGTTACAGGTACACTTCTGAACTTGCATATTCATGTTAAACATGGTAAATGAACAGAATCACAATAAGAAAAAGTCTTTAATGAGTTTTGAGTGTGGTAATATCATGTTTGTTTTATTCATAATGTAGTGCTTCATTAATGTGACCTTGAGGCACATAGTAAATAATTTGGAAGCCAGGATACCTCGGTCAGTATAATGACCAGACTGTATCACTTACCCCCATCTAATGCTGAGGTTAAGAATGGTGAAGCTGTTCTTCCACTCCTCATGTCTCTTCATGACAGAGTGCTTATTTAATTGAGTACGTGGATAACTTTACCATTACCTTATATAAGTTTAATTTTCATTTAGTGCAATAACAATAAACACTGAAGCCTTAATATTAATAGTTATGCATTTGGTATATAGTTTTGACTTTTCACCATTTGGGATAGAGGTCATCTAACAATACTCGCATGTGAATTGAATAGTTGTTTATTCTACGGGAAGAGTTCATTGTACAATAATGTTCCTTCTGTCACATGAGCCTGTTCAGTGCATGCCATATAATGTAGAATGCTATTTTTCATGTTTAGCAGTGGGTTGGACATGGTCCTATTGTAATGGATGTTTTTGGACAGAGATAATTTTCACCCAAGCCTCCACACACAACATTTGGCCACATGAAGCAACAGATGGTAAACAGTATTTTAAATGCTAAATACTTATGGGTTTTCAGGCAGAGACAGAAAAACGAAAACTGGCTACTACAAAGGTGAAGGAGCCTGTGACTCACATTGAGAAACCACTGGAGGAGAATGTTAACAGGCTTCAAGTAGTAGGGGAAGAGGCACGATCTATAGAAGAAGCAATAGCAGTGCTAAGGTACTGGCTGACTAATTTCAGTAGTCCCATTTTAAAATTTGTTTGCTTGGATATATGTTTATTTATTTTACTTCACAATATTGTGATATGAAAGCTGAAAGGTGGAACAGTTTAATGAGATGAGGTGGCCATTACTATGTAATGGCATGATGAACATGTGTCTGTGGGAACGAATACACACGCCATAACAGAGGGCCCATAGAAGCAATGTTTTATATTTGGCCCATGCTGAGGCTATATAGCAAGGACCAATGGATTCAACAGTCACAAGACAGTAAAATATGGTCATGAGTCGAACAGGGCTCAGAATTGAGAATGACTGTGTTGGTGAGGGCCAGCAGCTGTTTATCCAACCAACAGTCAGAGGTCTGAGGTCAGAGTCTGCAGTTAGTCCGTCTTGAGTTCCATTGTTAGACGCCGCTACCAAGTAACGAGTAGTAGGACATAGGAGACGTAGTATTTGCGATGGTGATTTGTTAAGAGTATGTAGATTAGTGAAGACGTTTAATTATTTCTAGTTACAATTTATAAGCTTTCAATAAATCCAGCTATCATTTCAAACCTCATGTCTAGTCGCTAACAATGACAGTAATATAAGTACAGAGTTTTTTATTAGGTTTTCATTTATACCTGCTATCATTCTATTTGTCATTCATTTAGTAGAATGTTGTATTTTAGCGTCCTGTTGCACTGATTTTCATCCATGTCTTGTAGTCTTGTAGTGCACTCAATTTCACCTGTTACTTCATGACATGTTTCGGCAACATAGTGCCATCATCAGATGCCCTAATTACGCTAATCTATTTCATTGCTTGCCTTTATATGTCTTTATAAAAGTATTTAAAAAGTGCATATTTGTCAACTGTAATAAATTTACACACACTAAAACTTGTTAAGATTATTCATCTTATGTGTCTTAATTAAAACTTGCATGTGGTTCTTCCACTATGGGGGTCGTTTTTCATATATTATGTGTAAATCATGTCTTGTGATGTGTGTTCCCTTCTTAGCTGGCCTTGAATATGTACAAGCAAAATTAGATTCCATACACTGAAGGTTAAACTGTTGCCAAGGGACAAAATAGTGTTGCACATAGATCGCTTCTACACCACATAATAGGATATGGTCACCTACCTACCAGATCAGAAATGAAAGGCTGTATAAGTTACATGGTAAACCCATTATATTCACCACTCATATAACCCTGAGGTAATTATCATAGCTCTGTTTTGTGATTATGTCAGTGCCATGACTGGAAAAAGTTTTGTGTTTTCCGTACCACATAGTATAGACAAAGGTACTGAATATTATATATAATCAATACCAATCAATATAAATATCTGAGGCAATAAACACCTTTAAAGAAATCTTTTTCAGTGTGCTTACTGCATGTTAGCTATCTGACTTGTGTGAAATGTTCTTATTCCTTAAGTCTCTCTCTTTTCTCTGAATTGCCATCTCAGCTATACTTTGTAGCAATAATGATGAAATCCATCTACTTCTAAGGTGGTAGGAGCCATTGTATACTATTCCATTCACTCAGAATAATAAAGTGAGGTTATAGCCATAAAAGTACATCTTAGCATAGCTTTGACTTTAAAACAAGCAGGAAAATACTTTACACCTAGATAATCATTTGCATCTCCTCCAGCCCCTACCATTCTGAATCACATAATGGACCTAACTATGGCTTAAGCACAAAAGATCACTGTAAGTCGCGGTACAAGGGCCGAGGAGGCCTACCCCTCATGCATTCATAACTCTGGCTTTTCCTTATGTTACAGCTTTAAGGAGGCAGAAATTGATCGGCATCCAGAGAAAAGGTTGAAGGCCGCATTTACAGCATTTGAAGAAGCAAATTTGCCTCGAATCAAGTCAGAAAACCCAACCTTAAGAATATCTCAACTGAAGCAGATTCTGCGTAAAGAGTGGATGCGATCTCCAGAAAACCCATTAAACCAACAAATGGCTTCTTAAACCTAGCAGTTCTTGAAAATAAATACACTGTGACAGTTTCTTAGTATAAAAATTGCAGGAGTGTAAAAGAACAGTTTAATTTAAAGGATTGAAGAGAATATATAGTCAGTTTCTGTGACTCAGAAGTTTCTGATTAGCCAGTGTTTGAAAAGAGCACAAGTAATTATTCTCCTCAGTGTGCTGCAGTGCTTGTGACGTATACCTCCACTGCAAATGCGAACTGTATGTTTGTTTCTTTGGTACCCCATGCCAATTTCAAGAATTTAAGTTAAAGATAATTATGATACTTTTTATATAACACTGCAGTGAGGTGGATTTTTTCAATTTACCTAATTCCTCCAGCCTCACTATGGCCCTGGGGTTGACTCAGCCTCTAACTGAAATGAGTACCAGGAATATTTTGGAATATTCTTGAGAGTAAAAGGCGCCTGGCGTGTAAGACTGACAACCTTACCACCATCTATGAGTCAGTTGTCTAGAAAATGTAGGAACCTCAACATCTCACAACCCTGTGAGCCTCCATGGCCTGTTACAGGGATGCCTTTACTTTCATTTTTTTACTTTTATATAACACAAAATATTTCATGTACCCACTTAAGATTTTCACCAAATTACCAATGAAACAAAATTTGCATGATATAGTTTTACCATTGTCCATAATGCCCATGTGTGGGCAGATGTGAAGTCCCTGCAGTTAAGGCATCAATGTCGATTTTTAGCCTCTTATCCTAAAGTAGGCTTATATGCTCTTGTCTGTCTGTGTATCCCCCCTGTTAACTGAACCAATCTTTATGCAACTTGGTGTGCATGTCATGACACCTATCATAAAGTAAAAGTAAAGCTATCCCTGTAACAGGCCGTGAAGGCACATAGGGTTGTGAGACGTTGAGGGTCCCACATTGTCTAGACAATCGGCTCAAAGGTGGCGGTAAGGTTGTCAGCCTTACGCGCCGGCCATGCTTCACTCCCCAGGAAAATTATTTATTTAATTCCTGGTACTCATTTCTGTTAGAGGTTGAGTGAACCCCAGGGCCATAGTGCGGCCAGAAGGATTAGGTCAACTGAAAAAATCCAATGACCTCATCAGTATTTGAACCCGCGACCTTCCAACTTGTAGCATAGTGCCTTAACCACATGTCACCTATCATAACAGCATATTTAATAGCCTCTTCCCATCACTCTGTGCATGCATACCCCTATCATTGCTAAGCAGTGGCTCAGTAAAAATGTTACCATGGCAAGGAGTACACGCATGGCAATAGAAGAATTGTTGGATGCATTGTTTTCCGTGTGGTGTGTGTCATGTGAGAGGAAAATAGGCAATTAGTTCTTCCCAGAACTTCTTGTTTATTAATGTGTGGGCAGGTATCATGTGGGACTGGCTCAATAGCACCATGTTTCGCCATGTAAACTTATACAAGCAGCATACCATCATATTTTGTAAATGTTCTACCAGAGCTCATGGAAGATGTGCCTCTGTGAATACAATATCACATGTGGTTCATGCACATTTCCTTATTCATGTCAAACTGCACCTAAATCAAGCCTTAGATGAAAAGTCCATAGGTGAACATGGGTCCATTCCATTTTCCTTACAGTCACTGGACCTTAACCTTTAAACGCCGGAGTTTTGAAATGGTAGTAAGCTTGAGCTGGCCGGAGTTTATTTAAACGCCCGCTGCTGGTGCGCGTTTAAATGTCCGTTCCTGTTAGAGCACTTAAACAATTTTAAGCATTGTATTTTTTTAAATGCTGTATCTAACATAATTTTTATGATAAATGAATGGAATTAACTTTGTTTGTATCAGCAAAGAACATAGTATCGTATTTCATAACGTAAGATTTGAAAATGTTTGTAAAAAGAATTATACTTTTTTTTTCTTCAATTTTTTCTTTTAATTTTGATACGTACTGCAAAAATATTTTTCCAGTTCTTCACAGAGCTGTTCTGCATTACAACTTAATTTCTGTTGGTAACACTTGACAAATTTTAGCAGACCCTCGTATCATAAAACTGATGGAAGCAATAAAATCATTTGGTTCTCTGCTGGGGAAACTTACATCTTGTTACACCCTTCAGATTTTTGAAACTTTTGACTAAAAGACAGAAGAATGAAAGAAAAGCTATTCAAGAAAAAGAGCTAGAGGGGTCCCTTCTTCAGTGCTAAGACCTTCCGTTACAGATGCAAGAGATTATTGCCCTATCTATGGTCGTTAACAGACAGTTGTATTGTGGCTTAGATACAGAGTTTGATCTGTTTTCTGGGCATTCATAGTGACATTGAATACTGTAGTTTCATTTCAACCTATATATACGTCAAGCAGATAACAACAATAAAAGTATGTATATCGAATTTTACTATATGTTTTTAATACATTAATCTGCAGAATCTGCAATAAAAGTACTGGCTCCTGGATGAGTTTGGGCATAACTCATATGTATATTCTTTTTTGCTGTTCACTTAAGTATCATTTTAATTCCTCTATTAGGGGTTTCCTCAAGTCTGTCTGGTAATTACTACATATAAAAATAAATATTTAGGACTATGTGTGCGATTCTACTAGCGGCGTGTACGCGCGCTTCGACTAGCGGAGTTTAAATGTTCAACTGGCCAAAACAGGGTACTTTGGCCACGAGGACTATACTCATTACTGGCAAAAACGGCACTCTGGACGTTAAAGGTTAAATTTGATCAACAACACGTCTACAGCTACAGTATTCTTCGATATTGAGAAAGCCTTTGATACAACATGACACCTTGGCTTGCTATGTAAATTGGCGGGATTAAAAGTTTTGATCAGCCTAATCAAGCTTATTAGCTCTCTTCTTTCTCAGAGGAGATTCAGAATTTTGAAGATGAAATGTCTGCGTCAAGGGATATACAAGCAGGGGTGCCACAAGGTTCCACCCTGTCCCCCACATTGTACAGCATATTTATAAATGATACACCTCGAACACCTGGTGTCTCTCTAAGTCTCTTTGCTGGTGACACCAGAATATATATGACTGACTGCAGGGAGTGTTATGGTCTCAGAAAGATGCAGCAAGGTTTCAGTGCTACTGAGACAAGGTGTCAGCTCTGGAACATAGAAACCAATGATCATAAGACACAGGCCGTCTACTTTTCTCATGTACTTACATTCCCTGAGGCTTATCTTTCATCAAATGGACAGAACACCCCCCCTTCGCCAATCGTGTGAAATATTTCCATGTAATCTATGATAAGAGGTTTACAGGAAGACTGCACATAGAAATGATTGAAGCCAAGGCCTTCCGAACATTTAATAGAATCGACTTCCTATTCAAAAGCGAGTGTTTAATCACCAGCATTAAACTAAACCTCCATAAGGTACTGATCGGATGAATAAAGACTTCAGCTTACCCCGGCTGGGAATTAGCGGCTCACACCAACCTCTTGAATTAACAGCTCCTACAAAACAAGGTTTCCCATGCTATTGGAAATTTTCCAAGCTGCACACCATTCTGTGATTTGCACACAGTTTTCAATCTTATGTGTGCGCTATATTATTGTATAACAAAATTGTTCAGGTAACATGACGAAGTCATACAAAATCGTGAGAATGAACATGGTCACAGCATAGGACATGGAGAAACCAGACAGAAAATATAAGAGGCTTAACTTGGCGGTGGTCAAGCTTATGACCGTTGATGTAGGATAGGCATGTGCTGTTTTGCAAAGCCTGGACTCACAGAGGACTTGTGTGTAATGCAAAAGGAAGAATTTTCAATGACATGCTACATGTGCGATATGCACACGTGACGAAAGGCCAAGCATGTTCATAAGAGACATGCCCATCCTCTCAGGAAAAAGGATGTTATATGAGGACTATAACTGCAAAGGTTCAATATCTCTGGTTGTGAGTCTCAAGGGGTTTGGTGACAAAACGAACTGACTGGCTGTAAACCGCCAGTCATGAAGTAACTTTGACTTTGATAGCAGTATAGTCCTCAGAGTTAGGCTGCACGTCTCCCCAAGTCGTGAAACAGTCTTGCGGGACTCAAACGAAGAATTTTTGTTTTGGCAATTTCCAAGAGCAATTTGCACAACTGCATGATAATCTAGACTTCAAAACACTGAAACCATAATTCTTAAAAGAGATTGTCATAGTATAGTGACTAGATACTGTGTTTGGATTAATAACTGAATTTATTAAATGCTTATAACTCCTAAGTACAAATAACTATTACATCGTCACTGATTTACACTACAGAACAGTAAAACTACGGCACACAAAGTCTCCTGTTTTTCATTCTTTCATTACTAGTCATGTCACTAGTCGTTTCTTGGTAGTGGCTACTATTGAACTGACAACTCTTGGAACTATTGCACATGATTTCCTTATGCCAGCTGAAGTTTTACACAAAAAACATGGGATGGTCTGAAACAATTTCTTTCAAGACAGCACATATATGTTGCTGACTTTGTAGATTAGACAGCTTAATGTTCTCTCCCTCCAGGTACACACGAGCCCTCTTAGCAGCAAGATGTGCATAATATGTAGGTGCTGGATAGGACACACTGCGTGTACAACGTGAGAACATATGACATAAGTAGTATGCAATCTTTTCAATTTCATTTTCTGTCATACTGTCATCATCATTCCACAATAGATGATACTTGGTAGGTCTGCTAACACCCTGGATGCTGGAATGGCTAACCAGATAAAAGTCCACTTCAGTCGGGTGAGTAATTTCACGATCAACCACTGTACCGGGTGGAACGTTCTTATATCTCCCATCTGCATCCTCACTTCTTGGAAAGAATCGGGTGTGGTGACGTTTCTGCACCACCAGGAATGTCACTTTAGGTTCATATTCTTGGCCCATAGAAAAACAAGCACGTCGAATTGCATTCACCTCGCTGTTTAAAACCTGTGCAAACTGTCCGTCACCTACACCATCTCGAAAAAATATTATCCTCTCCGGTTTGCAAGCAGACGTGTGTCTATAAAAGAACAGAAGCTGCTGTCTCATGATATTTTCCAGGTCTTCAATGATCTCTACCTTCGGAGGTTGTAACCTAATCTGGATGTTGTACTTGAAAACCTTTTGATCATGACTGGCAGTTACAGCAGCAACTGAAGGGATGCTAATCTGATCCGGCGATGGATGGGTCACATCGGCTCCTACTATCATAACTGGGCGAAACAAACATGGTGGCCTTGATACTGAAGCAAACGTGTGGTTGATACCATTCAGCTTTGAGTTGATTTTCAATAGAATGTTGGAGCATACAGCAGGATTCAAACGTGACATTGTTCTTCCCTTCACACATTGAGTCAATACTCCAACATTCAGCTCTGCTACTTTCTTCACTTTAGCATAGCAGTCTCCTCTATCAGGAACAACCACCACCACCAGCTGAACTTCTCTCTTTACTGTTTTAAAGAATTCCATTAGTTGATGTGTATTTTTTGTTGGAGGCTGCATACTCTTTGGGGGAGGAGGAGGAACAATGTCCATTCCCAACGTTCGTCCCATGTTCTGCATTTCAACTGCAAACCGCCTCATCTCATCTTCTGTTGTATATTTGTTTAAGTTCAGAATAATCCAGTGAGAAAGCTTGTTGCTGCTCAAAAATGTTAATGGCCTCCAAACACCCTTCATAGGCTTTACAACATTTTTTTTGTCCACTTCAATATTATATTGTAACTGTGGTGCCTCTAGTACACGAGCCTCTACTTTTTCAAATCGGTCACTGACTGAGAGGCCAAACTCTTTCATACAAGGGTCGTCGTTGAATCTCACTGACCGCAGCGCTTCCTGAATCTTTTGCTTCCTGATATCGGTAGATGTTGTAGTGTTCTTTATCATGTTTGATATTTGTGTCTCATTCAATTTTCTGATCGTTACTTGACCCCTTGTCACCGTGCACAACTCTGCTGGAACATAGATTGGTTTGAGCCTATTCACGGAGCCAACATGAAGACATGGGAGATGTGGATATGAAAGAATTATCTTCTTCGCATGGGCAAAGTATTCTGCAACAGATATCCATGTGTGATCATCCAATTCAAAGAACTGTTCAACTGGACTTTTTGTAATATTGTTCACTCTATATGTCCTCTTGCTGGTTGGCACATCTGGAAGCATATAATCAATCTTCAGGCCACGAATATAGTTCAAGAAATCTTCCTTTTGATGGATTGTTAGTTCTTTCTGAAGGTCTTCATGCCTGAGCTTACATACCTCCAAAATAAGGTCTACAACATTTCTTGCTGAGGGGAAGCCTTTGTGAGCGACATCAAAATTAACAAAGGGTTTCCATCCCAGGATGGCACTTTGAAAGAATCCATGCCACATTTCGACGCCATCACCTAGTTCCACTACTCGACCCTTTGGAGGACTAAAGAAAGAGCGTCCTGCCTGCACAAACCTGAAGGCTGACACATTGCGCAGTATAATATCAACAGCTTGAATGGCTTTTTGAGGAGGAAGAAGAGAAGCCCCACTAGCCGTGTACTGTACCAGAGACTGCAAATCAGCCTGAGATGCATACTTGATGGTAATCTTAAACTTTCTTTCTTTACCAGATTCATTATCACACAAAGCAATATGATCACACATCTCTCTACCAAATGGCAGCTCTCCAGAGCTATACAAATTTTTCTTCCCGTCAAATGCTGGAAACCGTTTTGGATAATGTTTGAGCCTAAATTCTTCCATGGCAGCCCTCAACATTCTCTGTGGAAATGAAGGCTCTAGTGTTACATCATAATGTATGATAATGTTGTTTCGTACTCTTGACAAATCCAGTGCAAAATGATTAGTTTCAACAATTATTGATTTCCCCATGGTTCCACACTTATTCCAATCCTTTCTCACTGGTAATTGCAATGTCTGAATTAACTGCTTTGTTGTTTCAGCACCTGATGTATCACCTACAGTTCGCTGAGCAGCTCCTGCTGACAGTGCTCCTTGTAAAGTACTTCCATGTTCTAGTCCTTGGCTGTGTTTCATTTGCTCTCTGTGTGGTCCTGTGTGGCCATTGCAAAAACCAGAAGTACCAACAACTGCCCCCACCTGAGTTAGTAGTACTTGTTCCTGATGAAGCACCATCTTCTGCTGCAGTGGTTGAGATGGTCTAGCACATCCTTCAATACTTAAAAGCGTTTCCTGTTGTTGTTGTTGTTGTTGTTGTTGTTGTTGTTGTTGTTGTTGTTGTTCTTTAAGTTGTGATGGTTCGATTTGTGTAGTTTTACTTCCTTTCCGTACAGTGCCAGTTTTCTTTGACCCATCACATTGGTCTCCATTTTGCTGCCTCCAAGATGTCTTTTGTACTTTCTTCCTCATTTTGTTGAATCAAATTTTTGTAACGTGTTTTGCTACCGAAGACGACGTTCGGATTGTTAATAAGTCTATTTCACAACCTACAAGTCTTGGCTACAATTAATTATAACACGGTTATGGGTTTACACACTTTACAACCCTACACACAAATCTCTTCACACTTATCACGATTCACTCGTTATAACTGAACTCGGCAGCTGCTATATTTCAACTGACTCCTTAGGCAGTGTAGTTCTCTTATAAACTCTCAGCCAGAGAACGGGAAAACGTCTCGCTTCCTTGTTGCCTAGTTACCGTGTTTACAGGTGTTCCTGGGAACGCTATCGAGAGTTGTTAATTGCTGCATAGCAACCACGGCATCCCCCGCTAGGTCACTGTTTATCACCTGCCACGTCACAGTGGGAAGAGCTGCCACGCGGCAGCACTGTTACGCTACCGCTGGCGGGGGGGGGTTCTCCATAGCGCAAATATGTCACATTATATACACACTGTATATGTCACTAGGATTACAGCACAAAGAGTTTTCTGTAGCTACAATTAATTATACCGCTATCACTGATCTACACGCTTTAATCCCGGTGAAAGATCTCCGGGTATTGTATTGGAGGCTGGGTAGGCCCCAGAGTCCATCTGGGCGCTCTAGTCTGCATCAACTGCATATGAATCTGACGACCCCATAACCGGTCAGAAGGCTATGAATAAGTGAGACACTAAAAATGCATGAATTATCTGTTAAACTGACAAAGTAAATGAACACTG